>NW_020653711.1:2623645-2705749 GCF_003589595.1 Hyposmocoma kahamanoa
CTCCAACTAGCGATCCATTGCCGCCTCGGCTTGGTCGTGGAGGCATTGTGTGTACGTGGTGTAGACATGAGCCGATTAGATGCTAATGGAGTGCCCCCTCTGTGGGCTGCGCTTGACTCCGGGCAGGAAGAAGTAGCCAGTGTGAGTTATGTTATTTATATTAAGTATTTTTAATTATTTATTTGAACACCTCAAGTAAAAACTTCTAATACAAAGTCTAGAAACTAATCAGTTTAGGACGTTGAAAACAAATTTGTAAAGGACATAGGAAGACCTTTATAACTCATATGAGCTATAATACAATAGGCGGTAGAGCTCTTTGTGAAAGCGTTCGTCCAGGGTATTACTGCCACGTTACTTATTTCTGCCGCCAAGCAGTAATGTCAGCATTACTGTGTTCTAGTTTTGAAAGGTAAGGATGCTGGTGAAACCACAGGCTTATGGGACTTGGCAACTTGTCTCAGGGTGCCGGGCGCAGTGGCAGTGCCCATAAGATCTTTGCAATTTAAAGCTCTGAGTGGCACAGCAACTGTTATGGATGGGCCATCAGGCGCACGACTTGTTCGTTTTGTCACTTGATATTATAAAAAGAGGCGGGTATAAAATAATTTTTTGTTCAGTTGTTTCTTGAAGGTCTTTATCATATGATTATGAACTCAATTGCCTAGCGTAACCGTGCACTGTGGGCACTAGATTGCGCGGCTCTGGGTTCGATTCCTGAAAATATCAAATTATTGCATGTGGTACACATTAATTGGGCAGACAAATAATTGAAACAAAATATGATGATATAATGTAATGTACTGGATTCTGGTCCGAAATAAATGCTTATTATTATTATAAGATACAATAACGCATATTGATTACAGATATTGGTTCGAAATGGCGCAGACGCTGATTGTTGGGGACCGGGACCAGATGGATGTCTGCAAACTTTGTTGCACAAGTAAGATTTATAACACAATTTAATTAATAATGTAGCAGTCCTTGTGAAAGAGTTCGTCCAGGGAAGTACTGCCACTTTACCTATTTCTGCCAAGATGTGAGCATCACTGCGTTCCGGTGCTCGTGAAATTACAGGCACATAAGACTTGTCAACTTATGTTTCAGGGTGACAGCTGCAGTGGCAGTGCCCCTCGGGTCTTTGCGATTTAAAGCTCTGAGTGGCACTGCAACTGTTATGTGGCATGTAACTTACGATCAGGCGCACGACCTGTTCGTCCCGTCAGTTGATATTATAAAAAAATAATACGAGAACTGAACACCGCCGCAAAGTTGCCTGCGGTCATTATTCTACAGGATTTATCACGGAGAGTGTGGGACGAAATTACATGAAATCATTCAAATCTAAATCGCGTCTATGAAAAAACAAATATACGCTATATAAATCCGAAGATATATTGTCATGCTCTAAGAATCGTTATGATGTAAAACAGTTCTCGTATCGTTAAACTTTGCCAGGGCCATAGACGAGAACAAAGAAGCACTGGCAACGTTCTTGATCCGTTCTGGATGCGACGTAGAATCGCCGCGTAGAATCGGCGCGGGCGGCGAGGGAGCCGACGTCGCCAACGAGAAACAGGCACCGCTGCATCTCTGTTGCACTTGGGGACTAACTGACGTCATACAGGTACTTACAGTAAAACTATTTTGATTTCTGAATGCAAATATCCATGTCTATACAGGAAGAAATTTTGGGTCTTTTATCAAGCTCCATTTTATTCAATCACTTTGTAAACAAAGCAATTTAATAAATAACTTGAAACAAAATTCTTAAAGATATTTACCACATTTGTGTATCTTTATAGTTACTATTATTATACACTTCCGGACCCATAATTCGAGCCACCACGCATTTTCAGTGTTAAGTGCCCTAAGTTTAAACAATGTTGGTTTTTTATCAAAAACTATTATGCAATTTTGAAACTAGTATACTAAACATATCTTTTCCATAAGTCCTTTTCGGGAATTTGGATTTGCAAAACCAGGGGAAAACTTTTTCTTTGATGATAACACTATTTTTGTATTCTAGCTCTTTACGACCAAGGTGGCTCGATTATGTGTCTGAGAGTATATTTAACTTATTAAAATTAATTTGCTATTTATTTTTCTTTATTATTATTATTATTATTATTATTATTATTATTTGTTGCATTTAGGTTCAGTCGATTAATTCATGTAATATGAGTGTTATAGTTCTCCATTTTAATATTTAGTTTTAACCTTATGGTCTTGATGTCAAAGGTCATAAAAAAAAGAAGGCGGGTGAATGCAATCAAGCTGTCATTACAGTCTTCGAAATCCTAAACGCCGAACTTGTGTACTCTCTCTCTCACCTTTGAAAAGTAATATGTAATAGAAACAACAACACAGATACATTTTTTACTAAAAAAAATATTCCTCTAGTAAAAACACAAATTGTTCAATTCACAGACGCTTTTAGAACACGGCGCCGATATAAACTCGAAAGACGCAGAAGGTAAAACGCCCCTGCACATTGCTATCGAAAACCAACACGCGGGCATCATCTCGCTGCTGCTGTCCCAGCCGGGCATCGACCTGTCCGCGAGAGACAACAAGGGCGTCTCGCCCTTTGCCGCTGCCCTCACCGCTAGGAACAATAAAGCTGCACAGGCTATTTTGGAAAAGAATCCTTCGGCTGCTGAACAGGTTTGTATTGTTTTTCCACCTTATGGAAAAGAATCCTTCGGCTGCTGAACAGGTTTGTATTGTTTTTCCACCTTAATAGTGCTCAGATAGATGTAACAAGTTTTTGTTGGAATCGAGATAAACCAACGATCCGCCCTTTGCGCGCTCGCCCAAGGCACTGACTAGCCTTTTGAGAACCGGATGAAGTCTGTGTAAACGGGCTAATCTGGGGTAGAACCTCACTGATAAGGGTCCCTATGCAAGGGGTCTACTCTCGATCTCCGTCCTACATCCGTCCGAAACAATTACTGTTAAATAAGTAATATTCGATAAAATTAAAAGACAACTATCAAGTATGAAGCTTCATTCGCATCACTCGTCTTTTCATTTGGTCAAGTATTGCTTATTTGGCAGTAATTGTTTCGGACGAATGTCGGACAGAGATCGAAAGTAGACCCCCAGACTTGCTTGCATAAATTATAGTACCCTTCTCGTATACTTTTTAAGGATCTGTAGGGAGAGTCACTATAAACAAAACATCTATAGTCTGTTCCAATCCATCATATAGAAAAGTAAACAAAACGGTTTGGTTAAAATTCTAAAGCAATCACTCAATAAATCTAATAAGTAACACTTTCACGTATATTTCGAAGATTTTTGACTTGATAGCATCGTAAAATCGTATTTGAAAAATGGTAGTCAAAAAGTGAGATTATGTTTTTTTTTTTTTTTTTTTTTAATTATTAAGGCTTTGGCAAAGCCATCAGCCTAAACGTGAAGTTTAATTATGTTTCTGTATATTCTGTATATATTTCTAAATATGGCCGCCACAAAGAGGATAGGCAATTTGATGCGGCGTGCTTGGATTGACTCGGGATTCCTTAAAACGGGCCGATACGGGTATTTTAGTTCGAGATTCGTATAATTTCGCGTTTTAATCTTCGATTAAGGCACAATATCACTATCCTATTCCACTTTAAACTAGATTTCACAAAATAATTGAAAGTCAAAATAAAAACGACACTTTTCCCTCCAAAAGGTCCAGAGCGAATCCTGAGATTATGTTTTAATTATAGACGTGTGAATAGTCTATGGTTGCATAATGCTGTACGGAAAAAAACATTCGGTTCATTCAATTAAAGTTTTTGTAATCGATTAGTGAATTTCAATCGCCTTCGAACGAGTGAAGGATTTGAAAGAGGATTTAAAATTAAGATTTCCGAAATATGAAATATGCTTTTAAGGATTATGTAAGGAAAACTGCTATTATGACTCAATTAAACATATCGATTCATTCAATTAATTAATCAATTTGTAGTTGGCAGTAAAATTGGCCATCACTAAACCGTCTATCGGGTCAGTGACTTTACTTACTTATTGTTTCAAATGGATTGAAACGAAGCATATAAATTTAAGGTTGCTGTTCTCTCGGTTCGCTCTTTGTGATTTTAGTATCCAATAGCATCAGTTCCACCGAAGTGTAGCAATCTCAAAACCTAAATACTCGATAAATCTTTGATAATTATATTTCACATAAATAAATGCCTGGTACGTGTCCACCGGGATCGAAGGAATTTTTCTTTGCGTTTGTTCGATCTTTGACTTAATAATAACAACAGTGGAGTATTTTCACAAAATATATGAATATAATGGTAGTAAAAATATCATGATAGGTACTCAATAAAGTAAACATAGCAATTAAAAAATCTCTTGTCAGCCGCTGGAAGCTCTAAAAATACTTGGCTGAGAGAAGAAAAAACTGTCATAGGTTGCTCACAGGTGACGATTCGACAAGAGAAAGTCGTTAAAAAGCAGAAACAAAGCGACAAGCTCAGTTGGAAGAGGGATAGCCCTGGTATGACGATGTCGCTGGTTCTAGTTCAGCCGGATCGAAGGGTTTTTTTATGGTTGTACGATTTTTATATCAATATACCCTATAAACCCATTTTATACCTATAAACCCATTTCAATTTTCGTGCTAAATTAGTTCATTAAAACTGGAATAACTTCTAGCTATGAAGCAATAGACTCCGGAGAAACAGATATGGTTATGTCACTTGAATAGTTAGTGATTTCTGGTTTTACTATTCTTTCTATGTATAATGTGTAACAAGTGTGATTTTACGTCCGCTGATGATCGTACACATGATACAAAGATAAGCTCAAACAAACATTATCGATAATAATTTTAATGCTCTATACGAAATGTGCGGTGTTTAAATTAGGAATCAATATAGGGCGGGCAGCAACTATTTATTTTTGTGAAATATTTAAAAATAAATATTTTACATTTGCTAATGTAATAGATAATTTTTATTTAATTCACTACTCGGGCATGCATTTGTCTTCGTTAAAATGGAGACTGCTATCGGATTTTTTTTTTTAATATAGCAATTACAATTTTTTTATCGCAGGTGGACAAGAAAGGTCGTAACTTCCTTCACGTAGCCATTCAGAAATGCGATATGGAAAGCGTAATGTTCCTTTTATCAGTGGAAGTCGATGTGAACTCGCGCGTACAAGACGCCACGCTCGCTCCGCCGTTGCATTTAGCAGCTGCTGCCGGAAATGAAGTGTTGCTGAGGAGTTTGTTGCTGGCTGGAGCTAGACCGAACGACAGAGATGCTCATAAGTAAGTTTCTCATGACATTAAAAAATCAAGGCAATTTTTTTGCAGTTAAGTGCGCATTTGACCTCCATCTCACGTGATGGAAAGTGATACTAAGTTCACTGTCGCTCATCAAAAGTCCAAGTTATAACGTTCAGTGAAAAAGTTTGAAGGCAGAAAATTTAGTGTAAATAAAGTGTTTTTTGTGCTATTTTAGTGCGAATCGTTGGAATATCTACAAACATGAGGGTTAAATTATTTTATAGTCATCATCTGTTATTTTTGTAAGTAGCCATATTACTAATATTATATATATACAATAAATAATACAAACAGAATAGGTCCAAAAATTAATTTTGCATAGTTTTCATTGGAGGTATCGATCTAGTCACTCGATGATGGAAAGGGTAAGGCGGGATTAAATCGTGCAATTCGCATTCTTCTTCGTGATATATCCTGTAGAATCGTCTACCTATTATACGTCTCACTGTTGAGCACAATGATTGAAACTGGAAAAGTAATTCAAGGCCTTATTCCCAGACGTACGGCTCTCCACGTAGCGGCATCGACAGGTCACGCTACAATAATATCAGCCCTTCTAAGTGGCGGCGCGCTGTGCGACGCGGTGGACGCTGGCGGCGACAACGCGTTACATGTCGCGGCGAGAGAAGGTCATGCCAATGCTGCAAGAGCGCTACTGGCTGATAGTGAGATTGATGCAGTTGCTACTAACCTTAAGGGTAAGTCCGACTTGAAACACCAAAGCATACAATTTCTGTTTTTTCTTACAATAAGTGAGGTCATACCTGGAAGTAACGACCTAAAAATATCCAAAAATCTATAACGATGTTATAAGGTATTTATTTGATTTCCGTTTTAAAATGTCTCAAAGACAAAGCATCGTGTAAACACTGTGAAAGTAAACTAGGGTTTTATTAACTCCTAATTTTGATTTTAGGACGAAACCCGCTACACGAATTGTGTTGGTGTAAAAAAGACAACGCGGCGACGATTTGCGAGATATTCCTAGAATTCATGCCTGATTATCCCATCAATAGGACCGATTTGCAGGTATATACAGGTTTCAAGCAACAATTGTAATAATTATATTCAGTTTGACATCTTATTGGGCGCTATTTTTAATAGACCTTTTTAGGCGCCAAAAAATGTATTTGTTTTCTATTAGGGTAATACTCCACTCCTGCTGGCATACATGAATGGTCAAGGTGCGATGTGTAGAGTACTCGTCCGAGCAGGAGCGTGTCTAGCGCAAGAAAATAAAGATGGCATTTCTATTTTCAACTATCAGGTAATGTATTGCTGTATTTTTTTGTGAGATTGGAATTAATGTTTGAGCAGTTATCAGTCTGGGCATGTTTAAGTTCAATTCTGTTTTGAAATAAAATTATACAGGTGATTCCTAGAGGTCTGCAATATTTTTAAGGACTGAAATCGATAAAATAAAATCTGCTGTTCCCTCCTAATTTATTGTCGAACAAGTATAAATATTTAATATGACTAAATAAATAAAAATATATATCCGTCACTTAAAAAAATCGATTTTAAAAAAAAACCTCTTAAAAGTCTTTTAGAGGTGGATTCAGACTTATCACTATCTTAAGCTTATTGTACCAGTGGCAAAGACGCTATTACACTTATTGTCTAAGGACGGCAACATTCGTAGTTCAAGAACTCTTTTTTGTTTCATACTGATGTATAAAAAAATACAGGTGGCAACAAAACAATTGCTGCATCGGCTGTTAGACGCTTTGCCAGCTGAAGCTCCCTGGGCCGAGAGCGATCTTTGTCAAGAGTGTGGTACCAAGTTCACTCTTACTATGCGAAAACATCACTGGTAAGTTCATAACCCATTTAATGTGAACATCGAGTATATAACCAGAAATAGAGACATAGAAATGTAATTTCATTTGTTATGAAAATTATTCTGCCCAACTCATTACGGTGGCAACTGCGCTCCTATTGGCCGGCCCGAATTCGAAACAATTGACGGGTGTCGTCAATTGTTTCACTTCAAATGGACCAGTTTAACTTGAGCTTTGCTATAATGGTCGAGAATTGAAAAATGACATATTTAATTACCGATGAAATGTGATTGCGTTTGCTTTGTAATTAGAAGTTTTGCTGTTTTTCCCACACCTCCGAACGGAACAGCCCCCCATAGTTAGAGATATTATCTTTATTACAATTGATGCAGAACATTTTTGGAATATATGGAGACGTACACACAGGTAGTTGTTGGCGCTGTACTATTTCAGCTTTCTAATTTGTGATTTCAGTGCAAACGGGTTGATATTTATAATTGATATAACGCCAATTTGCCTGATGCGTTGCCAGGGATGGATGGTCCTTATATTTCATCTCTATTTCTGGTTGTATATTCGATGAATGTGAATTAGATAAAATAGCTTCGCCTATCCAAATATTAGCTACGCTTTCAGCGTGCCCTTTAAGACCTTAATGGTAAATTTCGTACTTTGAAAACGACCTTTCTTTTTATTAACCATTAATATTGTTTCAGCCGTCACTGCGGACGAATGTTATGCAACAAGTGCTCAAGCCAAGACGTACCGATCCTTAAATTCAACCTGAATAAACCGCAGCGGGTCTGCGAGATTTGCTTTAATGTGCTTCAAGTTGGCGCGAGTTAGTAACAACACCTCACTCATCGAACCTTAGCTAGTCGATGGAACGTTTTGGACCACTAAAAGGCCAACGACTGTATAGGATAACCATAAATAGTAGTTTAAATACCACGTTCCAAAAGATGTATGATTTGAGATTTTCTATAGTTAGCCTGTTTAATGTGGGCTTGAGGCTAAGATACTATTTGCTGCAAGGAGTTGCAGAATTTTTTTATTCAGTGTGTATGTACACTTAAGAGTACTCAAAAACATTCTGAAGTTATACATATATGTAATGTGCTATAAGTATGTATTTTTACTTAAGTATTTGATTGTATTTGAACAATATTTTTTCAATTGTAAGATTGACATTTTTGGTGATAAAGAAATGGGTAGGTTCACATTGTCACTAATTATTTCGATAGTAGTTTTTGTAACCGTAGTTGTATTGTTAATGTTGACGGTCTCCATGCGGACACTTACACAGCAGCTGCGCTAGAGCATTATCCTATGAAAATTTTGTCACAATCACGTTCTGCGCGGCAGCTGATCACTCATGCCGTTTTGCTACGAGAAAACATCTATATTTTAGGCTAAACATTTATGGTATTCTAGAACTGAAAGCCATGCGTCCATTTAAATTTACATGGCTGCAACTTAGTGCCTCAAATTGTTTGAGATGGCAATTTTATCTAGGAATATAAAATTGTATATGCCAAAGTCTGAACATGCTTTTACTTCCCTTGAAATTGCTAGCTTTAAGTATATGAATACATTATGTATTATCAAATTAAATTAGGTTTATTACTGTTATTGTAATATTGTTAAATTTTATATTTTATTTTTATCACTCATCATTTGTGATTTTGTTTGTGTGCATTTTCATTGCTTAGAAAAATGTCAATTTTCACTTTTAGTGTTAAAATTTTGTATGGACTCAAATGTATTTTCAAATGATTTAGATTTTAAGGTTTGATCATTTTAACTTGTAATAATTTCGTACTCCATAATGAAAAGTTCAAAATTCATTATATACATTCCGCAGTGAGTTTTTTTTTCTAATAGCCATGCTATTTTTTCATGAGAAAGTCTTGAGCTTATTTTCGAGAAACATCTACTTACTATGTTTAGAAAATGTTATATTTTTGTTTAAAATTTTTAATAAACAATGTGTATGCTTTGAAAAACAAACCTATTATTTTATTTCTTAAGACAAATGCAACAAAATAACAACCAAATAACGAGTTAACTGTAATAAGGTGTTTATTTATAATTAAATAACATCAACCCACAGCATTGAACGATTTGGTAATTGATAACATAATTTACTATTTCACTACACTCCGCCAAATTTGTAACCTGCGAAAACAAAATGACGAAATGAAACATTATAACCTACAGTTATGCTAATTACTTTAGCCTTTTGAAAAGGTCTTTATAGACACATTTGTCGAGGACATGGAGGTAGTCAATAAGCTCCTCCTGGCAGTTTTCAGTTGTATTTTTACGGGAATTGACACGATCATTGCATTCTTGGTACTTCGCCCACAGAGTTTGGCATTGGGGTGTTTCTGCACATTGTTCCTGTAAAGATGTGGAATTTATTATTATGGTGCATTTTTTGCGCATAATTCACAGCATAAATTCTTATAATAAATGGAATCTATTAGCATAGAAAAAAATAGTCAATTTTATTAATTTTGTTAGAAAAATTATGTTATGAATTTGATCAATTTCTGCTGTCCCGATTTTTTCGTCACATGCAATGAAATGATCCCTTTAAGAAACTGAGTCGATCAAAAATGATGTCTAGAAAATTTCGTGGATGCTGTTCTGGGAGCCTACCATATTTCAAAATACAATCTTATTTCAATGTAAGCTTACTGTAGCTTATTATAATATTACTCTCATTCGTACCATGAGAAACCTGTCAACGACATATAATGGTTGAAGTGATGGGATAAATAAATCATTTTTCAAGATTGTCTATTCCTAGCTAAAAATTGTTTTTTGATGGTCCTCAATCATATATTAAAGTAAAGAATTTTGGCTACCAAGAAAAGAAAAGTATGTATAATCAAATTTATTACGATTACGCATTGAAGTCAATGCGATTACGTCATTTTGTTTGGTTCCAGACCATTTCCACCGAAGATGGGCTACGAGAGAATTGAAATTTTGTCACAATAATTTCAATCCTCGTCTCGCCTCGCCGGTTGTAAATCACCTTTAGCCTCACTGTCATAATTTTCCAAAACGTTATCGGTTATAATGCAGGATGTCATGAAGTAAACATTGCGTTTTATTTAATGACAAATTTGGTGTAGTGTTTAATTTAATAATAAAATAAATTATCAAAGAGGTTTATGTTAAGTTAAACTTAATCTTAATCCAATCTATATTTAGAAAACAAATTCGAAACTAATATTGTTTCCACTGGTACATGTAACTATTTTAAGATTGCTAAACTTGACATAAGAACAATATTATTACTTTAATGTCAAAGTCGCGTCATAGTATTTCATCATAGAAAATTCCGTGAATGAATAGTCACAAAACTGCCTATGAAACATCATAGTTTCAACATTTGTTTAAGTGCGTCATGGTAAAAAAAGTACATGTAAGGTTAAATTAATATTGTTTTAAGAGGTTGGGGTAGGCCCCTAAATTGAATAAGTTATTCATAGGACATTTTTTGTTTGGCATTAGACATGGACCAGTAACTCTAGAGGACTGCAAACCTCCGTACTGCAAATCACACTCTGAAAAAGTTCAAAATTGCCAACTGTATACCTATATAGATGGCACTGATCGATAGCTTGGAAGTAGTTTATATTATGAATTATAAGGCGGATAACTTGCTGAAACCTCCCTTCACCCGGTCAGGATACTACATGAACTCCTTTACGATTATGGCTGCACAATTATTATTGTGGAACGAACTTCCGTCTGAAATACGACATTCCAAGTCGCTCCTTATTTTTAAAACTGCATTGCGTAACTATCTTCTGAAACGTTCCTAGTATGCAACATGTATTTATATATTTATTGGTAAGTATAAGTATATTTAGGTATATATATTTCTTTATTATTTACAAATATATTATGTAAGTCTAGTACACCGTTATTTGTTTATTTATTATTCGATATATATATAATTATATATATATATATATTATACTACTTATACGTTTCTGACTTTGGCACACTACCTCTTCTCCTTAGATTAGCTTTCCTATACCTCAAAGGTTGTCTGGAAGAGATCGCTCTTAGCGATAAGACCGCCTTTGCCCACATTAGTTTTAAGTTGTCTATGTACTGTTTTTGTTATTGTATGTGAGCAATTAAGTGTATATCTATCTATCTATCTATCTATGAAATGGCCGTGGATATCAATTAATTCCTCTTTAGTATGAAGTATAAGAATGATTTTTTTCCCCCTTGTAATATAATTAAATTTCTTTTTTAATATATAAAGCAGGGTACTCATTAGCGAGCTGTAACACAGACTGTGACTGTGACACACACAGTAACGAGGTTCTAGTGTGTAAGCTTGAAACAGTCTTAAATTAGATGGCTCACTGCGAATCGCACGCGTACCGCTCGCGACAAGTTCGCGTACCACATACATACTATGATTTTTGTTTGCATAATATGCAATTTAGTTACAGCTCGCCAGTGAGAATCTGGCTTAATTGACACATGCTTGGCCACAATCTTAACTGATGTTAAGCGACGATATGACCGACGATGGAACGCATTTGCCTAAAAAATGCCTATTCGCTCTAGCCTTGAATAGCCCCAAATTGTATGTTTTGGGAAACAGATGCAGATGTAGAGTATTTCATTCCTTTGCCGCACGCATCAGGAGGAAGTAAAGCGCTTAGTGCGAATTGATGGTATATCAACGACATAAGGATGGAGTGTAACGGACCTATTTGTAGACCAAAGTAGGAACGGTGAGGGTCAAACTAAATTGAAAAGTTCCTGCGCAAACTCCCTGAAATGTATCTGACAGAAAATCGATTGATCATGAGCTAAAATTATTTCCTGAACTTTAACAAATATGCGTGTCAATAGATGGTATTGTGAGTTACTAAGTAATTTATAAATTAAGGCTTCCTATATGGGTAGATGGCGCTAATTCTAAAGAAAATAGAAAAAAAAAAAGAATAGCTCTAGCACTATCCATAAAAACCTGTGTTATAAGCGCCATCTAGTTGTTTTGCTTGTTATCACTACAAGAGAAGAGAGAGACGTTTTGATAAATTGCAGCTTGTCTACAAATAGCTATTTTGTACTCGCCGCGACATCTAGTGTACCAATAGGTACCAAATACCCGACTACACTGTCTTGTATCGCGATTAGCAGTCCTCCTTTAAGTTTTTGGTTACTGGCATTAGCTAAAGAAAATCAATCAAAATATGACTTATCTGTTATTTGTTGTAATGCTCCTCAATTCATGTACAAATCCTTAGCAAGTTAAATGTATTATTTTCAAATGGGGGGTATAAAATATGCCTAGTAGGTGCAACTACTAGGGCGCTCCCTCACCAGGAGCATTCGCCTGTAGTGTAACAGTTGAAATTCAAGCATTACATCAGTGAGTCAGCAAAACTGAGTATTACAATACGTAACCTGAAATGATACAATTTCTAACATTGCAATTGTGAGAGAGAGCACCCCTGATACAATTTGCAACATCAATGCGCATCATTTGTAATGACCATGTTGTGGCACAGGGTCAGTGACCTAGACGACGGCGTGAGCTTACCTGTACGTAAAATTGTTTTTTGCTTTCGGGGCTAAATTTAAAAATGGTCTGAGACAATGAGAAAACCCTATTAGTTGAAAAATATAAAAATATATACTCAGTATAGAGAGATCACGGAATACCTTGATTTCCCTATATTGAGTATGACGAGTATCCCATTATTATGGGATCTTCATGACATTCAATACAACATTAATAAAACAAGATGATTAAGTCAAATTGACATTTTAAAAATAACTGATTAGACTACAGACGAATGCTCATCAATTATTGAGACAATATTATAACATAATGATCAAAAGCGAATCTTGGATTGTTACATTCCACGCGAATGCTCTCAGTGTGGAAGGGTCTTTATGTTTTTGTCGAACATTTACTGTAACCACATTGAAATAACTTGGGAATAAAAAACAGGATCATTGCATTACATCATGGAATGCTGAAGTAAAATAAATCATCATGACTAACTTATGTTTACTAAGTTTAGAAAAATAATAAATAGAAAATCAATTACCAAAGCAGACTTAACAAATTATCCATTGTATTTGTTATTGTAATTTCACTGATACGATATTCACAGGCTTGAATGAGGTTGTTTTTACTTCTTAAACATAATCTTTTGACCTTAGAATACGAAAGTTTTCCAAAAGTATGGTTACTTAGGTAGATCAAGGAAAAAACTAAAAATCAAATAAAGTTGTAGGTTAGGATAGGTTAAGTCTATGAACAACATAAATATAATGTAATATGATAATATAAGGGCAAGCTATTTATTACCCTGAGTTCATCCTGGGGGTCCACCAATTCTTCCTCTTCCTCCTCCGCCTTGACCGCAGGGATAACTTTGTCTGCCATTATCACAGCAACACCTGCAACCATATTATCACTACGCATCACAGATGTAGGGAATAACGTTTTAACATTAAATGAGTATACATTTCTGTCGAAAATAAGAATAGTTTATTATAAAATGATTAAAAATTACCTCAATCGATGACGCAACGACTGCGAACTATTGTGTAATGTTGCCAGTTAAAAAACGAAAAAATAAACTGCAAATATAATTGCTACCTAGAGACTTCCAAAAAACTGCCTCAATGGCCGAACGGTTACCATGCCGGACTGCCACGCAAAGGTCCTAAGTACGATTCCCGAGCCGGAAGAAACATTTGTATGGCCTACATTTATTTCTCTCGTGACTTTGGATGTAATTTGTGGTTGTCTATGTGTGTGTCCATGGCACCCGCAACACAGCGTTTCCCTACTGCGGGGATATGTTGAGTGTGTACGTTATTTTTATTATTATCCAAATAAACATGAGTTACTAAAAAACTGACAGAAATTTGATTATACATAAAATTTTAAATTACTGAATTTATACGATGAATATCTGCGCCACCGGCTATTGCACCCATTACCTACACTTACGTTAAATACGAGTAGTTCGTTCATAAAAAAGTCGTTCACTGTGATGTTAAGAGCAAGAACAACCTCAGAATGCGAGTTGCAACTAAGTGGATATTAAAACAAACATTAATCACGTAATGTCAATTTATTGACATGTCATGTACCCGTAGGTATCTGGTACTAGGTGTAAATGGCTGGTTTTTACCTTCATTTACATACTATTTTAGTACAGTAAGCCGTAACGGTTTGACCTACCGCCTTTCAAGCAAAGGCCGTGGGTCAAAGTTTTTCGGAATTTATGTAAGAAATTTAATTCGAAATGTATGAATGAGCTTATCGATGAAAGAAAACATCGTGATGAAACCTGCACGTCGAAAAGGTTCACAACCCTTGGAAAACGTGTGAAGTCCCCAACCCACAATGGGCCAGTGCGGCGGACTACGGCCTAAACCCTCGCATAAAAGGAGACCCGTGCCAGCAGTGTGGAATGTGTAAATAGTTTGATGATGATTTAATACAGTAACATGTAATATGTACATATAATAGGTAGGTATAGTAGGTGGTAAATGTTCTACTACACAACAATTGCACGCAACTAAGAGATTATGGACATGAATTTACGACAATTTTGCAATAGTGAGATTCAGTCAGATACTAGTCAAAATGCCGACCTTGACCCGTAAGCACATGTTCGTTCGACGGTATATGGAATTCTTTTTTGCAGATCTACGGATATCGATATGCCTCATCTCTTCTGTCCTTTCACGCTGCTCTGTATAGACACCGTTTTTAACATTTAGGTCAACCTGTGGTGAAACTACGTGCCCCATTGAACCCTGTCGTCATTCTCGTGTTCTTTCTCATGCGCTCCTACAAAACACCCTTACTTTTTTTTACGTTATGGGCTATTTTCTTCTCATGTTTGCAAACGTCATCCTCACCGATTACTTATTTTTCACATCTGATTTCATTTCGAGGACTAAGCCTATCATATCTCACTAAGAATTCCGTTAAACTAAGCAGTATCTTTCCTATAATTCCTTATTATTATAAAATTTTACTTCACAGTTATTGAAACATTTTGTCTGGATTTTTGACAGTTCTGCTATGTTCTATATTCATGCTTCCATAAACTATTATGTACTCTTTTAGTACGCAATTTGGCGTGTAAAAGAGTATTTTTTTGATTTTGTTGACTCAGATCTTCAAGAGCTAGAGGCTCAGTTCAGGGATTCTTTCCTGCAAAAGACCACAGTGCTTTTTGGGGCACAACCTTGTTTCAGGCACAGGTGCTCAACTTTTGGGCACCTTGCGCCTGAATCTGTACCTACACACCGGCTAATAGTCTCCGAAAAGGTTTGTATACGTACATACTTCGTAAAGTATCATGATCTGACGTCAAACTAGGACAGAGAAGTGTGTATGACTAGTCTAGAGAGTGATCAAATATAAAATTTCTAAATGTATTTCATACCATTAACTGAATAAAACGTTATGTTTTTGTTACACCTTGTATATTAATTAATATTACGTCTATCCATCTTCACACCATCAGAAAAAATCTGTAAGAAATTCCGCGCGCACGCAATAGGATACTCCACTCAAAAATTTTGTGCTAGACACTGCATGCTCTAAGCCACACGCTATTAAAATTTTATCGTAGAGTGTTTAAGGCTGATGATGTTAATGTAAATGCACTACTATCGTATGGCGTCGTCCGCCAATTTAAGAAAATGAGATAACAAATGTCGTAGGTACGTAGCTACCAAGTATCAAAATCCTTTGTTGAAAATTGTATGTTACTTCAAATATAGCTGAAAGTTTAAAAAACTGTCAGGCATTCATTACCTATATAACTACTAAAGTTATTATTATTATTTCCTTTATAGCGGCCACTATATAGGCTTGATCCAATGTCAGTTTATAAGAACAATATAAAAATTATGGCGATTATCGCCAGTATCAGTATTAATTCCATATACTTGTATTTTGATGTACGGCTGAGTGCACATTTCGATTTCGGTAATAATGTAATATAAAGTTCGATTCGAAATAATGTAGTACCTTAGAATAATAACGCATAGAAACCTAGTCCGCACACGCTAAGTGAGGCAAATTGAAGCGCTCCCAATGGGCTTACATGAGCGGGCGGGCCTCCAGTGCTCAAGGTCAACTTGCAGCTCAAGAATTTTAGCTAAAAATGACGAAATGTGCGGTAAATGAGTGTAAAAATACGTCAGACAAACATAAAATAGTACTAACATCATACTAACATCACATTCCACAAGGAAGTAACGCGTTTCAACTTGTATTTTTATATAAATATTCACTAAAACCGAAAATTAACCTACTACTAAAACTAGCCTACATGAATTCTATTTTTACCTCACTTGTGACAGTTCGTTTGATATGAAACTATCATTCTATGCGTTATTATTCTAAGTGTAGTACGTTTAAATTTTTTTTAGTACGTTTTTTAGTAGCATAACGACATTTGAGGTATACCAATAGTAAAGTATTTTTATAACGACATCAAAATCACCGAAGCAAAATGCACAGTGTGTGTGGTGCGTAGAAGATAGCCTCGAGGTTTGCTGATGATATCCTGCTAGCCTTATTTAGTTTGTGTTGACAACGTCTGATTATTGATGTGCTCTTGACCCTGTACATTCATGTACAGGGTCAAGAGCACGTCAAGCTTGACACTTAAGATTTGAACCTAACTCTATGCCGCTTACGATAAAAACAGTCCAAAGACAAAGTATTAAGCTTAATGTGCTCTTGACTGTACCATACTGATAGTTCTTTTAGGAGTATGTAAATAACCACGATACAAATTATTGAACAATTTCATCTTTTGTTATCAGCCAAAAATAGTAGAATCTAGTCGATTATGTGGCAAGACCCAAAGTGACATAGCTCGGAGCTGCCAACATAACATAAATTAGACGTACATAAAGTTACTTATTTTCGTACATTTACGTGTATTAGATAACCGGAAAAAATATCATACTTTATGGTAAACATTGTGCAAGAAATCAAACGAAAGTCTCATTTGTGAGAATTTGCAAAACAAAATTTAGGTTACACCGTTATTTCCATTATTTATTTGTGATAAAACTAGAAATGTTTCTCCCAAAACAATATTAACTTATAAACAGGATTGAGGTAAGTATTTTTTATCAGAATTTCAGAGCTCCTTGGACCGTCACCATGGAGAGAGCTTGCTGCAGAAAATCATTTTGTAATTCGATTTTTTCGTGTTAATTTAGTGAGTTTCTTATAATTTCATCATGTCTAACATAATAATGGAGATATGGTCTATAGCGGCATAAGATGAGATCACACGTTTTCGTCTACGTACAGCGATTTAATAATATTTTAACCGTATTGTTGTTTTCTTTCAAATTACAGGTTGGTTTTACACGGAAAGTCTATGTTTTTAGCCATTCACATATTTATTCCAGATGACGGAGCCGTTCCTTGGGCTACAAAATACAATTTGCCAATTTAGAGTGACTTTTATTACAATTTTAGGTTAGGTCAAGTAAAATATTAATATTGTTTATTTTCTTTCAGGATGAATGGAGGGATGGAGCATAAACCATCAGGGCATAATGCCGCGTTGCACAAAGCGCCCAAGAACTATAAGTTATTGATAGACCCATTTTTGGTAAAAGGAGCAACCAAGTTGTACAGATATGATGGGCAAGTGCCAGGAGACAACACATACCCTCCTGTGCAGTGCAGAGACCCACGATCGCAGCTCTCCAGAATCTGGAATAGACTAGAAGCTGCTGATCTGCCGGTTCCTAGGTATAAACATTGTTTTTTCTTTTTTTATTCGATGGTTAACATGACAATTTCAATAATTTCCAAGTCGGTAGGTCAATGTCCATGGAAATTTTCTTAGAATTTTAGTTCAAGTTCCTAATCATTTTTACGTACTAGATATGAAAATTATTAGTAAAAAAATCTAGATATGTTTACCCAAGTAAGTTTATATCAGTTTCTGAACTTCATTGAGCTAAAAGTGGGTTGAAATATTGTTAACATATTTAGTGCAAATTTAACTGCACACTAGTGAATTTACAGTTATAAATTGTCATAGGTTGATTGTGATTTATGCGTAAACACTAAAATTTCTCGGAATATTGAAAATTCATTAGAAAAATGTGTAAAATTAGATATATAGTCTTCTTTGTTTTTATTATAGCCACTTGCTCAATGCTACCAACATGAAAAATTTTATTTGACATTTGAGTCGTGGCGGGAATTTCAAATGACGGAATGTTTTTATCCTTCAGTAGTTTAAAAATGCATTTTCATTTTTTTCCAGGTTTAAAATAGATAAAAATTATGTAGGAACTCCACCAGCTTTAGAAATAACAATAGCAAACCTGAATGACAACATTGATAAGGCTTTTTTAGCTGATATGATGAATAAAGTTGGCCCTTATGAAGAATTGACCATATTCTACCATCCAATGACAAATAGACATTTGGGATTTGCAAGAATAGTGTTTCAAGATGTGAAATATTCAAAGCTATGTATAGAAAAGTATAATGGCAAATCTGTTATGGGTCAGGTAAGTGATGATTTACTGTATCAATTTCTTCCTATCACAAACCCCAGTACTTAACATTTGACTATGTCCCCACAGTACACAAAATAAGTATGACAATTCTACAGTAGGGAGACATGCCCATTCTTCCATTGCATACTGTACCACGACAACAACACTGAGCTATCTTTATCCCTAACGATGCTGCTACTGTTTTGTATTATTTTGTGTTTATTATTTTTAATATTTCAATTGAAGTACTAGAATCCGTGGCCATGAAATTAATTTCAAATTAATATTAAAAAATATGGCTTTATGCGGCTTGCCTGTAAGTTATTGGTTTGATTTAGTCTAGTGCATTAGAAATGAAAGTACATCTGATGGGATTCCTTCAGAATAATAATTATGTGCAGGTGCTAGAAGTCTTCCATGATCCATTTGGCAAGGTATGTCAGGAGATGTACGAAGATAAGACAATGGAGAGAAAGCTGCACCCTGCACCGGCAGCTATCAAACCTCCTATTGTTGAAGATGTGAGAGCAACTAAAGTTGACCCCACACTCAGCAAGAGATTAGAGGATCCTAAGATTACTGAAAAGGTATGACGAATTATTGTCTTTTGGCACTATAATTTGACATGTATGTTATTTTATTACAGTAAATTACAAGCACATGGGACTTCTATTCTTGTTATCACAGGGTGACGGGTGCTGTGGCATTGCCTCTCAGGTCTTTGCAATTTAAAGCTCTGAGTGGCACTGCAACTGGTATGGTCAGGTGTGTCGCCTTCCACCAGGTGCACGACTTGTTCATCCCATCATTTGGTGCCAAATAATAACATAAAAAAAAATGCATGGAATAAACAAGCTTGTGGAAGTGTGAAGAGGGCATTCCCTTATGGTCATAGTTATGTATAACAAAATTATTAATTAAAGCACTTTTGATGTTTATAGGATTTCTAGCTTTAAAGACGCTTTTAAATTAGGCGCTTGTAGAATCGCTGCAGTGACGCCATTACTAACATTCATGCTACATTTAGAAGCGCAGCTGCAGCGCCATTGTCGCGCCTCTTTTGCAGACTAGATTTCTTTTTTTAATTTATTGCTAGCCATGGAAACAAACTCCTTCAGCCGAAAACATAAACGTTTAATTATATTTCTGTAAATATGGCCACCACAAAGAGGATAGGCAATTTGAGGCGGCGTGCTTGGATTGACTCGGGATTCCTTAGAACGGGCCGATACGGGTATTTTAGTTCGAGATTCGTATAATTTCGCGTTTTAATCTTCGATTAAGGCACAATAGCACTATCCTATTTCACTTTAAACTAGATTTCACAAAATAATTAAACGTCAAAATAAAAACGACACTTTTCCCTCCAAAAGGCCGAGCGAATCCCTTGCAGACTAGATATTGTACAGTGTTGCCAGATTTTTGCGAAGTTAATTCGCATAAAATTTGTAATTCCCCAGACATTTTATTAAGTAGCCTAAAATCGCCTTTTCCTATTTGAAACATTGTCTAAATATCGCCGAGAGTCGCCGATCACTTTTTTAGTCGCCGCGCGACCCCTCAATGTTGCCGGCAACAGCGATATTGTAAGAGAATTAGTAGTAGCACGGCTGCAGCGCTTCGACAATCGGTTGAATATGAAGGAGCTCTTAATAAATTCTTATAGGAACTATTCATTATAGCGCCATCTAGTGTTGAGTAATGGAACTTCTAAAGCAATTACTGTTTATAGAATAAGATGTAGTATGATGAGTTTTGACGATAGCAATAGCATAATACATAAGACAAGTAGTGCAACGCGAGTGCCTATACTTTGCTCGCAGTGTAGGGTTGTCACATTATTATTTTAGTTGTAAACATAACTTGAAAAAATTAAGGTTCACCATTCATTGTATTCTTGTGCCATATTAAATACATATTACATACATATTGATATTTTTATACCAGTTTTGCGGATTGGTATCTTGATTATAGGAGTATAATTATGGAATAGAAATGAAATACTGAACAATTCTGAATTTGAAGCACACCAAACACATCTGTTATGATTGTTAACAATGGAGTAATTTCACTAGAAATACATGAATATCATGGTAGTAAAACGTCATGTTACTCAATAAAATCAATAATGTACACGTCTACAGCTGGTTGATGTCATTTTTTAAACACAGAGCGAATGTTTCAATTCTATACGACCCGTACTATGCAACTAAATCTACATAATGTTTTCTGACCATCCACAATTATTGTGACAATAAATGGTAACATTGATTATGAACACATATTCAGTATATAATTATTTTCTAAAATACAAATTTTTTTTTGTTGACAATTGCGATTTTAGGAAGCATATCCTCGGGCGTATAAAGACGTGGAACCTAGTGACAGCAATGCGCGATGGTCCGATGAAGAACGAGAGTACAGGCATCGCCATCGTAGCCGCGGAGATCGCGATCGGGACAAGGACCGTTCAGAGCGCGACAGGGACCGCGATAGAGATAGGTAAGTACCAATGTCACGAATACATTTGCATAGCAACGTATAATAATAAATGACCATCTTGGAAGTATTTTCGCGTTTTCTATAAATTTACATAGGGACCGTAATATAGTGGGGACCATGAAGAGATGAGTGCAAAGTCAAAAGGAAGATCGTCTGCGAGCGTCTGCTAGAGACGCCAATGACATTTCATTAAATAATACTTTAGAGAAAGGCATCAGTCTAGATACATTCCTGTCTGTCGAACAGCGTCTCTGACCTCAGATATTTCCGGCTATAACAGACGGATCAGTCAGTGTCAGCGTCGGTCTCTACCTGATACTGACGCTGAATCAGACTCTGATCCGACCAAAGTTGACTACTGCGACTCGCTCTGGCCGTGTATCAACGCCACCTGATACTTACAATAGTGCATATTCTTATTTTTGATAATTACCTATTAAACTTTATATTATAATGGATGTTTAGTCGAAACTTCCGGTTCCTTCCCTTCTGGTGTATAGAGTCACGAACAGTACAGTTGAACACCAAATAGAAGTTGAAAAACAACATATAATAAAAATATATAAAATTAACCTTGGAAGTATTTTTGAGTTTTACATATCCGTAAAAACCAAATCAAAATCATATCAAACTATGTGTCATGAGTAAAACAGCGGGTTTATTGTGGCAGAGAGATATCTGCACTCGCGGTATTGTTTACGTAAATACACAATTGGACTAACATTCAATATCCCATTCTAATTTCGCAAGCGGCCGCTGCAAGAGGAAGTGTAGACGCAAGTAGGTATCATTTACAATGACGTGTCCATGCATGATGTAGTTACCTCCTAAGGGATAGCATGTTATTCTTTATCTAGTTAGTTCTTTTACTCTAAAAAAGCTTAAAAAGCGATTATGTTAAGAGATGGTTTGTACAATTTTGCGTACTTTTGGCTGTCTTCACTTTTATTATGAATATAAAGATGGAACAAACACAAAGAACAATTATTTTGATCTGACTAGAGTCGAACCATCGTTTGTTGCCTCGCTGTGGCTATTGATTTTACCAACTGAACTACAGACTGAGTCAGCAGACCTTACGACTCTCTCTCTCTCTATGTGCTTGTTGCTTGTCTTTATAGTAATAACAAACTAATGAAGTATTTTCACAAAAGTGTATGAATATCATGGTAGTGAAAATATCATAATATTCAAAAAGATTGTCCTCATTTTTGTTTACGAGCTTAGCTTTTATAAAATGCAGTCAGATAAACTTTTACTTTGTTTTGTATAAACAATAATTATAGATGAGCTGTACTGCATGCCATACTTAGCAACGCGCTTGTAGTAAAAGCGTGTCTTGTTTAGGATAATATTATCAAATTCGTCCGTGCATTGAATGTAATTCGACCCTTATATAAGCGTAATGATATATTTACCTTATTTCTCATTTATTAATTTGGCATTGCTATGGAGCTATTATTAACTGATAAAGATAACAAATAATGCCACGTTACTGAAAATCAGGATTTTTTTTTAAACCAATGATTTTTTTGTAGTCAATTTTATAAATTGCATTTGAAATAGAAATTGACCAAAAATCCATTGTGTTAAAAAAAAAATTAGTAATTAGCAAAAACGTGCTTGATCTCTATACACCGTTGATGAGTGTACTTAAACAAATAAGGAAGCAAAAAAGAATAATTACTCTATTTTGTTCTTTTATTAATATTAATCAATAGAATATGCTTTCCTTAATTTTCGATTGTACAAATTTGAACTAGTGTAAATATAAGCAAAATTCTACGTAAAACTAAAGAAAAAACAAATTAACTGGGATGTGAACTTGCGGCTTGCCTGTAGCCGCAAGTGTAATCGCAAGCAGACTGTCCACTAGGCTGCTAAGTATCATTAGTACTAAATAATTTGTTGTGGATCATATATTTAATGCATCTTATATTTAAGGTGAGCACCTTAAATATAAGATGAGGCAACATTTATAAATTTTATAAAGATTTTACTCTTCATAAAATTTAAAAATTTATAAATGTTGCTTCGTTCTCGTTCGCTCTTTAGAAATATCATGAGTCCTACAGTATCCATAATACGCTGTTAATTTAGCGTTACGTCTTTTCTATCCCGTATAACATTATGGTCAATGCTATAAAGAATTAAAAACTAATTAATTAAAAACTGTGAACACAAAATACTATAATTGTATAATATAATTTTTTTCCCTGGTTATTTTTCATTTTTTATTATTTATTTATTGAGCATTGGCTATAGAGTCATCAGGTAACAAATAACTAAGAAATTCGAATCGTATTAGTTACTTAAACTAAAAATTTAACTAATTTTAAAAACCCACCAATTTTTTCTTTTTCTTATTTCTCATTGCGCATCCGCTATTGGATAGATACCGCGAGCGGTACGCGCGCAGTGCGAGCGAGACTGGTGAGCCATTCGCGGCGCCCAGTCACACCACCGACGTGCCGTACACACCCGCCGCGTCTGCATCCGCGCCCGCGCCCACGCCCGTCGCTTACGACTCTTATTACCAACCAGGGTAAGTAACACTTATCGGTGACTCAGATTTAGTAGAGGCGAAGCTGCAAAGCCTTGAATACCGCCATAACATTGCCCGCTTATAAGTATAATATTCTAGGTGAGAGTGGATAGGCATTATATAGGCGTGCATGCTTCATCGTCGACCTCGTTGTCACTTTCCATCAGATGAGGTGGAGGTCAAATGCCCGTTTACTTTAAACAAAAAAATATTCTAGTCTAATCAACTAGAGCCAGCTACGAATTCAGCAGTAACGAATTTTAGATGTAACTTTAACCTTTCAGAAAACCTGCAGCTAGAATATTGGCATATTTATTTAGACTCCCGTTCGTCATCACTTTTACTTCATTTTGACATAGTTGAAGACATTGATGACAAACAAATCTGCAGTAAGAAAACACTTTAAATTATATTAATGATTAATATCTTGGCAACTAGGTTAGCTCGGCGAGATTAATGTAGAAATTGCATTATTTTATAGTGTGGCTTAATGTATGTTTCTTCTTTTTATAATGTATTGTTAATCGATCCAGGTATGCTTATACGGGGTACAGCGGTAGCAGCGCCGGCAGCACTGCTACGCCTGGCGGCAGCGGCGTGTGGTGGCCTGACTGGCGGCATCCACACCACACCCCCCACACGCCCGCACCGCATCACCACCATTCACATGTAATTACTTAGCACAAACAATCTGTGTACAATCTTACTCAAAAATATTAACAAACCGTCGAGTGTGATCACAAAAGACAAAGAAAAGAAGTTACATTCAAACAGGAGACTAACGCGACAGAGCTCAAAGCATAAAAGAAAGCAGCGTATTTGTAACACGAAAATGACTGCAGCATTTTAATCTATAACAAATTAATATACCGCGTTACCTATATATACTATTATGTAAAGAGTTCAGAACACCCCAAAAAGTGACCATAATTTCTGACTATGTGGTATTATACACCTACTGACTATTGTGTATTACATTTTTATTCCATCAAACACAGTGTTTTGTCCTGTTTTCATCTGTGTGAATACATCATCTACTAACAAACAGCTAATTTTGGCCGATTCCATCTTAGTGTGGTCTTGATCACTTTTAAACATCTGTTAGAAGTAAAACACTAAAAGCAAAATCTTCAATATACCACCACAACTTGTTTATTATTTAGAACACGGTTCCTTGAAGGTTTCGGATAGCTTCACTTTGCTTTAATTCATGATCATGATACTTAATTATGAAAAAATATGGGACAATTTTCACCAGTGGTTTTATGATATTTGTCACGGTGTGATCTCCTTAGTATTCTGGAAATTAGCTCACTGGAAGTGTAGGCATTCCAAGATTGAAGGGATATAGTGAATCAATGTAACATAACGGTCATACGAAAGCTGGAGCGACGATCCAGCGCGACGCCGGCAGCGGCGTGGACGGCGCCTGTCACCCCCGCCACCCCCGCCGCCAAAGAGCGCGCCTCGCCAGAGCCCAAGGACAAAAAGGAGAAGGAGAAGGAGAAAGAAAAAGAAAAGGAGAAGGTCCGCACCGCACATTATGCACAATGTTTAGTGTACTCGATGCAAAATATGTTTCTTTTGTTTTCTTCACATTTTTTTCGTCACACTATATTGCACTATAGTGCAATTTGGTGCTTATGAAAGTACTCTCTTGTTACTGAATCGCGCGAACATTGTGCTTAACTGTTTTGATTACAATCGTAATCATGGCCGACAAGCAGTACCTCTACTGACTACTTAATCTTGGTCACGATAATAACATGTTCTACTATTATTATTCATAGAAAAACTGAACAAATATAAAACATAATTTCTTCGATCTGATTGGACACGAACTAGCGGCTGTTTGCCAAACCGGGTCTATAAACTGTCGCTGGTTTCAATAACAATGATGTTTATTAAATTTCATTCACAAAAGCAGCTTATGAGCTAATTAAATTTATGTGACAATACAATTTTGTGATATCAATCGAGTGTGGTTTGTTTCTAAACGGATAGAAGGAATTTTTCTATGTTTGTTCGATCTTCGATTTTTAGTAGCAGTAGAGCCCCTTGTGAAAGAGTTTGTAGAGGGAAGTACTACCACCTTACCTAATTTTACCGCTAAGCAGTAAATGTCATCATTGCTGTGTTCCGGTTTTGAAGGGTAATGGTGCAATTACAGGTACATGGAACCTGGCAGAGTGACGGGCGCAGTGGCAATGCCCCTCAGATCTTTGCGATTTAAAGCTTTGAGTGGCACTGCAGCTGCTGTGGACAGGCGTGTAGCTTACCATTAGGCGCACGACTAGTTCGTCCCGTCACTTGATGTTATAAAAAACAAAAAAGTATCTTTGTATCGTTAATAACAACAAACTAGTGAAATACAATACATACTATATACATGTATCACACGATGATATTCAATAACTAGTGACATTGCAAGTTTTTTGGAAAAGTTACTTTAGTGTTACGTACGTAAAGTTTAATTCTCATCACAAAGTTTTCAAATTGTAATTTGCATCGAGTAACGTGTAGCTTGTTGTAGTCGGTGTCGCATCGGTGGTAGTGGGATATACAGTAGTCAAGTGTGCAAGCAGACTTATTGGCTCGGTTTAGCTATAATACCTGGTTGATGTGAGGTATCAATGGAAGCGTGCACTGCATAGTCTAATAGCAAAGCACAAATTTAATTACATATTTATGTACAGTGTTTAATATAATTGTGTAGATTAGAAAGCATGTTAATTAACTATTTGTGATGCCATATTTACAAGAACTGATTAAAATCTTGTGTACATTTGTAACAATTGCGGTTTTGAATGTACACAACAGGGATGTCGTCGATGTGGGTTATGATGACATCTGCAGATGCGGATGTGGGTGCGAATTTTTTATCTGCAGATGCGGATGTGAAGAAAAAGTTCTGTTTTTTATAGTTCATGTAGATCATTCGTAGATTTGGTGATCAGTGAACTATCATTAATTTAAGTAAAAGATAATATTTTTTTAGCAAAAGAGACGAAAGCCAGGAGGCATCAAAATATTTTGACATTTATTAATACTTATATTTTTTAAAGATATCGTGGGCCGTCCTTTATGCGAATAGAGCTGGGCCATCTTGAATGAAAAGGTTCATAAGTAAAGGTGACCTACGGGAAGAAATAATTGCCTGCGGTCCACACAGGTGAACCAGTCAGGTGGTCCACGGGCAAGAAGTGGTAAACGAAACTCAATAACTTTTGTTTTGAAAATAAACAGGTTGCACTACACGCAGCCAAATTCTCGATCCTTGATTGCCTAATTAGCACTAGTACTCGGTACAGGTTTTGAATGGAGCTTGACGATCTTGTCGTGAGCTGCACAACATCCGTATCCGCAAAAACTCTGCATCGATTGATTCGGATGTCGGATGGACGGAAGCATATATTTAAAAATATGCGGATGATCCACGGTTGCGGATGCATACATCTGCGGCATCCCTAGTACACACGTTATCGCAAGATACTCAAATGAATGTAAATTTGGCATTTACGTTTTATTTGTATTATACTGGTGTAGGTAAAAACATTTAAGTAGTCCTGCACTATGTACTAAATTGTACATAATTTACATTTATTTAGATTAATACTTGCGTAGACTATTGTAACAATGTTTTCGGTGTAGTTAAATGAAATAAGTACTTAAGGGTGTATAAGGTAGAGGCTATAGCACGCTTTTGCACGGCATCCTGCATGGTGTAATTCTATTTGCGAACATCGTTGCATCTGTTTCAATATTTAATTCTATTTATGTATTATATATATATTTAAATTGTACTACTTCTCTGACTAGTACATGAAACATTTTACAATTCTAAAAGATCTCAATTTCATATTGTCCATTTAGGGAGGGATCAGGATTCCTTATAACCAACCTTTACAGTCTAGATAGAGGTTAAGAGCTGACTTTACACGAACACTAAAAAATATTGAATTATGATACACGGTGTTTATACGAATCATTTGCCAGTTATATAAAGAGATGGTTTCCTAAACTAACCTAAACCTCTTCCAAAGTAGATATGGACAAACAGGATGTTCTGCAATGTTGTCTTACTACAAAAGTTGATGCAATGATGTGGTGTCTAAATATATAATCTACCACTACCATAGGACATAAAATGTTACCAAATAATATATTCAGAAATAGACTTTGTGTTGTTTAAAACAAATTATTACAAATACTTCTAATATAAATGTGCATATAAAATTAAATGTGAGTGAAGAAATAGATTTCTTACAATTGTGCTACGGCAAAAAGTAATTAAAAACAAAGCTCTGCAACAAGCACAGAAAAACTCTTGAGATCCGTTGGTTCGTTCCGTCGTTGCTTAGTTGGTATACCGTCTAGCACGATTTGCTGGGAGCTGCTGATTCGAATCCAGCCGGATCGAAATATGTTTTTCTTGTTGTTAGATCTTTGTATTAATCATTATCACTAGTGGAGTGACTTCACAAAAATAATTGAATATCATAGTAAATCATCGTGACATTCATTAAAAACTTAAAAATTAAATGTAAATATTTAATTGTTTGACATTGATAATTTATTATTTTATTAATATTAATTAACTAAATATTCCTTGTGCATGTCCAATTGTATTATTATAATTCAATTCATTTTAAGTAAAAATTTGCATGCCTAACCATGTAAAATATGTGTTCTATCATAAATTTAATACTATGTTCCATCTTTCATTCATCATATTTTAAACCAATAAAAATACATTTCATAATAATAAAAATAATTACTTCAATCGTCTTTTAATTTTGATTAAACGTTCTGGCATTTTTTATTATTTGTGGCCAGTGCTTCATATGAACGTTGTTTTCATAATTCAATCTGTTTTAGCTCTATGTCCATGAATATAGCGTATATTCATATATAAATGAGGATTGAATTGGTAATCATTGCACATAGGAAGTGGTACCCGAGGTCACAGTGGTGGAAGAGCCGGAACCGCGGCCGCCGGAGGAAGCGGCGGAAAGCACGGAGCCCGAACCCAAACCGCCGCCGCCACCTCAGGACGAACCCAAGAACGTCGACCTCGATACAAGGTACGCATAGACACCTTATTCAATGACAAATTAACATCTAGACATAAAACAGAAATAAACACCTTTCCTTTCAGTGTTGTAGAGAGCATTAGACGTAAAAACAGCTCGGTAATATTGTCTTTCTATTGACATATAATTAAAAGAAAAGTAATTTAAACGGCAACACTGAGCCGAAAAGACTATCAATTATTATAGTGTTTATTTTGAATATGGAGTTAAATGACAGTTAATCGCACGAAAGTGTTGTCCGCTTACAAGCAGCTAGTGATTGCAGTCGTAGATTACAGGCAAGAAATCGGTTTATGCGGATGTTTTGTCTATATTTGTATAGTGCACTATACAATTACAGATTAAACTATTTGTATAGTGTACAATAAGGCAATAATTTGCCTTAGAATAAGAACGTGCATCTGCACTTCACGAATTGATTTCGATACTAGTGGGCCAACTGTCAAAATAATAATAAAGAAGGTAAAAACGCAATTATTAATCATTAGAGTGTCTCTTAACGTTATGTTCATATTATTATTTTTTTCTTTTTTTTTGCTAAATTTTGTCTTCTTTCACAATCTATCGATAAATCTGTCGACCACAACTACAACACTGTTTAGACTTTAATAAAAACTGGCAACCCTGCAAATGTTATTTTACTCATTTTACATCTTTAATAAAGACAGTATTTGGTTAACCTACCGTCATTTGAACAGTGATAAATAAATTGTAACTTTTTTGTTAGTAAAATATTTTCTTTTAAATCATTATCTTCTTTTATATTTTCTTCTTTTATATTATACATATATAGTTTTACTCTTAACTGACACTATCCCTATACGTCATACAGAATAGCGATGCTGCTAAAAGGCGCGGGTAGCGCAGGCGCCGGTGGGTTGGCACCGCCTTTTCTTACGCTGGGTATGTCATCTGAAGAGGAAGACGATGAGCGCGTGCCGCCACCCTTGCCTGCCAACATACCTGACCTTGATGCACATCAACCCTCTTCAGATGATGAAGGTATAGTAAACATAGTAAATCAGAAATTTAAACTTTTTAGCACCAGCTCCTTGTGAAAGAATTCGTACAGGGAAGTACTGCTACCTTACCTACCGCCATATAATGTGAGTATATGTAGTAATGCGTTCCGGTTTTGAAGGGCTACAGGCCCATAAGACTTGTCACCTTTATGTCTTAGGGTGCCGAGTGCAGTGACAGTGCCTCTCAGGTCTTTAACGATTTAAAGCTCCCAGTGGCACTGTAACTTATGGATAGGCGTCTCGATTACCACTAGACGCACGACTTGTGCGTCCTGTCACTTAATGCTATGAAAAATAAGTGTTTTAAACACAATGTATAGCCCTCACACCCGTCGACCAATCCCGTCGGTGTTTATACAGTTTATTGATACACAAGACAAAGATGGAACTGAACGCACTGCTAGACAGTTTCGCAACTGAATTGCTAACCTACATTTAATTACCAGGTTCAGGCAGCGAGGACCGAGAAAGCACGGTGTCGTTTAATACGCGGAAGGAGCTTGATCCTGAGCCACTATCTACCACGCCGTCGCCGTATCTCTCGCGGGAATTCTACCTTGAGTGTATTAAGAACACTGTTGAACAGGTTCGTTGATTTAATTAGGAAATTCACCCTTCACGTGTCATGTCATCTTAGTACATGTCATGTGGATTAGATGGCTTAAAAGTTTACCATTAGTGCAATTGTTCTAATTACAAATACAATTGCATGCAGAAAGTAAAAGAGGCAGAAAGAAGAAAATTCCCGCCAATCGACAAGATCGGCTCGGATATATCGTCGTCAGAAGACGAACTTTTAACGGGCGAGGACCCAAAGCGATCGCCGACCGCCGCGCCACCTGAACCAGAAAGAGATCAGGATAATTTAGAGGATGATCAGGTAATATTTCATGTTAATTGAGATATGAACGATTCTTATGCTGCTTGACAGATGTTGTTGAAAAATTGACAAATGTTTTTTTCGTCTAGTACAAAAAGACATGCACTCTATAGTGTTAATCTGGATTATAAGCTACTCAACGAGTTTGTCAAAATGTGTCTGTCGTTACGATGTGATAGATTCAGAATTTCCATTTCATTGTAGAAGGAAAACTCGATCTAATAGCATATAATTTTGACCACTAGATGTCGCTGTCGTCGCTTTCGTCAACCGAAGCAAAGATCGAAGAGCAAGTTCCTGCGGAGGCATACTACTATGCCCCCACGCACCCCGCGCCCGCGCATCCAACACACCCCGCACACCCAACGCACCCTGTCCACCCCACTCACCCACCGCCCGCTGCGCATCCCTACTACCAGCCCGTTGCATGGCCGCCTACAGGTGAGTCTTATATGTATTGTGTTACAACGCAAAGTCGCTAAATATTATTCGTCTATTGCTTAGTCGCAAATCGGTAATATTTTTGTAGTCCGTCAAAATAAACTGGCCAACAACATAAGTAACGTCTAGGACTTCATAGGTTTCATAAACTTGTGCTTTCCAGCGTATCCCCCACCTGGTTACCCCGCTCCAGCGGACATAGCTATAGCGTACAGCGGCGGTTTCGCGGCGCCACCTATTTTAACACATCACTACCAAGCGTATCCTGAACCAGTAGTCCCTACACAGGTGTGTAATTAGTTGTACATTAAATATACGTCAAATATGTGTTAGCAATTATAATGTTATTAATTAAGGAATGTCCTCGTAAATATTCGGGATAAAAAGTTTTGCTTGTTTCGTGAAACAATGCTGGCTATCATTTTAATAGCTTGTTAACCTGTGATAATCAAAGACGTATTCCTTTTTTTTTTACATACAATGACGTTATGCCCTAGGAGTGTGACAACCCCTACTACTCCACAATAAACAGCGTAATCGAGCGAGTAACGGCCGAACTCAAGATGATTCTAAAGAAGGACTTCAATAAGAAGATGATCGAAAGCACAGCCTTCAAGAGCTTCGAAGGGTGGTGGGATGAACAGAGCCGCAAGACTAGGCAGGCCAAGCCATCACAAGAACCTGGACAGCCGTTACAGGTACAATTGAAGGAGAATAAATCATTTCGCACACACACTTTCGCAACAGTTTGGCGCCTAATACAAACAAGCCTTTTATAACTTTGCCTGTTGATATGTACCCTTCATTCTTAGACAGCTAATGCAGGTTAAAATCTACTTATAATTTGTCTCGATGGCCAAACTATTTATATATTTGCCTGAACATAAAAACTCTGCTTCTCAGGACATCTCAAACAAAAAAGAAGAGATGGTCGACTCTATTAAGTCGATAATGGAATCGCGAGACCTCGGATTGGAGTTAGGTGGCTACGGAGCAGGCATAGGACTAGGTCTTCGGGCGGCTATACCGAAGATGCCTAGCTTCAGACGCAAGAGAAAAATACCCTCACCTATTGTTATGGACGAGGACTCTAATAAACGCTTCAGTGATCAAGTACGTACGATTTAAACAACCATGTTTTGTGTAGAAAACCATACCTGTTAATGCTAGTTAAGCTTTAAAAATTTTGAATATAACTACAATATAGGTAATACCAATGTTTCGTGACAGGAGGAAATCGTGCAGAACTCTGATGAAGAGAAGGAGGTACCAACGAGTCCAAGGAACAGGACGACTGGCTCGTACTTGTCGAGGAGTCGACGGCGGCAGTCCAGTAGCTCTTCGTTAGTATTACAACCAGTTTTACTCTTTAGTCATAGTTTATCCGCTATCAGTTTTGGCGTCGATCGTATGCGATCATTTTCCAAACAGGCTCAGTTTTTTGGCGCCCAGCAAATGAGCTGAAAAATCGAACGCACTCGTAAGTCAAGCGTGCGTGTATTTTATCTCGCATTTAAATGCTTGTACTCATTCACAGGTCATCAGCATCATCTTCGACTCGGTCGTCGTCGGAATCAGAATCAGAGCCGGAGCGGAAAGGTGCCGCACCGCGTTTATACTCCGATTCCGAGGATGACTCCGATCTCAATGAGGCTGAAGTAAGTATCGCCACTTTGTAGGTTTTTGAATACAGAGTAGACTCTAAGACCTACTGATGTACGTTGTGACATTGAGAGTCGCCAAAAGAAAATTAGTTAGTAGAAATACATTTATTCGTTTGTGGAAAGACACTGAACTAACTAAAGGACGAGCACAGCACTACACATTGTGCAATGACAAGGAAACCATAGAGATGTCGCTGAAAACCCCCCAGCATCTTTGTGAGAGGTGCTCTGAATGAACCTCTGAACTTCTGATCTAACAAAATTGAGTCGATTGCAGTAGATAGTAATCGTGGGGTACTGAACCGATGAAAGCTATGTGTCCTTAGCTACTGTGGGTGTGCATCGAATCGACGCGTGACAAATTTATAGTTGTAGAATGAATTATTGTGTTTAAACATGTCAGTAAAGTGAGCTCTGTGTCCTTCCAAGCCGTTGACATCACTTATCAATAGTGCCAAAGTAAAACAAATTAGTAAAAGCCATAGCCACAATACAATGTGTTGATTTACATTCTCGCCATATTTACAGAGGTCCATTCTATATCCGAAAATGAACCTTATCACTAAAAAAATAAATCGAAAAAAAAAAATTTCGTAAATTCCTATTTTTTATTTAATTGCGGTAAACAAATTTGATTCAAAGGTCCATTGATTTGCACGGCACTTGTAAACATTTTGAACAATTACCTTAAATGCGCAAAGAGAAACGCATTTTAGATCTATTTGGTGATGGGGTGCGAGTAGCGACGGCGGGGGAGTGTCGTACCCAACGCGCGATTGATAGATCAATCGACCTTACTTCCCGTACTGTGTCTACATCACGCTGACGGGATGTCATCCATTCTATTCTAGTCTGTCACGAAATGCCACGTGGTTTGGTATTTAAACAAGAGTAACTAGCGCAAAAAAGAATCGCTACCAGGTAGGTTCTGGTGAACACCAGAACCTACATGGTAATCCATCAAGTACAAGTGCGTGTTTCTTGTTATGGCATGATGTGAAACGTTTAGTTTACGCGGAGGATACGAGTGTCGAAGTTTCTGCTTTTAAAGTTGTAGAGTCTAATGAGTCTAATGTTGCAACGAAACTCACCTGCGAATTTCTGCATAACTGGTAGTGGCTCCAGTACGGAGCCAGCCACCAGCTGTGGAGCTAGGTACTTCTAGCAATAGTTTCGTGTAACCTGAAGTTGATAAGTACCAAATCTAAGTTACAAAAAACTTTTCTAATTATTGTAAATTAATAGTAAATTATAACAATACTAGTACATAATCAGATTTCAAAAAGTAGGTGAATAAGCGATCGAGAAAGATTACGTATCCCTCGGTGAAGTGGGTGGCGGGGTCACTGCCCTTGCTTTGGTGCAAATGACTTGACTAGATACAATTAGCTAGAAAATTGAATGAAATATTTTTTAAAATATTTTTAGATGATTTACCATTATTTCTATTATTATTCAATATGGCGTTTCTTAAATATGGCGAGAATGCCTATCAACACACTGTATAAAAGTGGGTAGTGTTAAGTTCATTTACTCAACAAATATTTCCTGACATCTAGTGTCAGTAAGTTTTAAAAAATGTGTTCAGGGAATTAATTTTGGTGAATAAATTTAATAGGGATATAATTTTGAACTATTTTTTATTAATTTTCTAGCTTAAAGTTGTATCAAACAAGGAGAGGCTACGGCGGGTATACTCATCGTCATCCGATAGCGAAGAGGAACAAAGCAGAAGAGGTAAATTTCTTATTATCACTATATGATCTTGTTAGCCTGTATATCGTTTTCTCTGTCACAATCGCAATCGTATTGAATATCCATTAGTATGTTGAGATGAAAATGCAAAAGAAACTTCCTATAAAGGAAACAGTAAATGAATCAGACTTCTTTACTTCTGGTTGATTGGCAGAACCATCGTCGCATTTTTATTATCGTCCCATTTTTATCATCGTGATCAAAATTTTCAGAGAAAACCCCAATACCTCCCGTGGAAGCGTCAGACGATCGTCTTGGATCCCCAATCCTTTCTCCAGAAGAAGAACCGAAAGATCCGATCCTGGATCGCGTATATTCCGACTCTGAAGAGGAACGGGAGTACCAGGAGAGGAGGAGACGGAACACCGAGTACATGGAACAGATCGAGCGAGAATTCCTCGAAGAACAAAGGAAAAACATGGAATCAGATCTTCGACCGCAGCCTGAGAAACCGCCTGACGAAAGGTATGTTCTTAATTTTACAAAAAAATACTATAATATTAGGTATCGCTCTGTTCTTTTTGAATTATAACTATTAAGCAAAGAATCGTATCAAAACCTACAGTCGCTCTTTATTATTAATATCGACGAAGCCAATAACTTTGTTCTTAACCTATTAATTTCTAGACAAACTTTCTGAAGTTCAGTGTAACTTAGTGTGCATGCGCAGCGCTTAAAATACCGTGAACTTTGTGAAATATGGAACCGATTGATTTTTGTAATTATAGCAAATTGGAAAGCAAAAAGGAGGAACCCAAAAGCAGTCCCATCAAAAACCATCTCAAGTCTCCTGAAAAGAGTAAACCGGAAACAGAGGTCGAAGAGGGCGAGATCACTTCCGAGGAGGAACCGCTCGATGTGCGGCGCAAAAAAGAGCGCAAGCAGAGAAAGGAGCGGAAAGAAAGGAAGAGCGATAAGCGACAGCGGATCGTGTCACTTAGCGAGCATAGTAACACTGATGCTGTTAGTATCAACGGGGTTAAGGAGGTGAGGTTTTACTTGTATTAGAAATTACTGGCAATACACTTATGCAAGTAGTACCTGTATCCACCCAAACTTGTCGAACTCTGGGTACTATTCGACTAAAAGACATGACGTAAAGTCGTGTACGTTGATAACCGAATCTAGATCTAGAATTTCACTTCAGTGGAACCATCAGCTGTAATTTTTTAATATATTACAAACCTGTTATATGGCGTAAAGAAACGAATTTTATTTCGTTTATTTGAAACTGTTCTTTTAGTCAATCAATAGGTAATATTTGATTGAAATGGAAATTTACTTTATTTAATCAAACTTGTGTATCTGGGACTTAACAGATCAGCAGCGCAGTGTCCGAGACGTCGTCACCGCAATCTCAAGCGTCGCAAGCGTCACAGGCATCACAAGTGGCGCTTGATCACTCGTACTGCCGTCCTCCGCCCGACCAAGAGGAGAGAAGGCCCTCCAATCATCTGCAGCATGATCATGGTCAGTTCCTATAAGTGTATCTTAAGTGTTTTTTATGTTAAAACTTCTTATTAATCCTATTTCAACATATTCCTTCATCTTAAATTCTATATTTTGTGAGAGTTTAGTGATATGCCCAAATAATCATGACATTTAACATTGAAAAGGTTACACGTGGATGGCAGAGCCAGAGATTGAATCTCCCAAGGAGGAAGTCAAACCTAAAGAGAAAACGAAGAGGCCCTACAAACGAAAGTACGAGACCAAGAAACTCGCGGAAATACAGAATAAGTAAGTACTTACATTAAAGCTCAATTTACATTGCCGCGTAACGGGAGTGGAAGCGAATTTTTGTCATGAAATGGTACATAACATATTGATCTTTATGTCAGTTGGTTAACGTATAAACTAGATACGATAGGTGCAACATGTTGGCCCGTAGGTTCGCTCGATGTACGAAGGAAGTAAAGGTAACGCTGTTTACAGCGTATGTCAATCTTTTCACATTTATAACCTATGGGCTAAATACTTGCAGGGGGCGTACAACGCTCCATGTATACAATAATGCTTTTAAGATCTTGTTGGGATTGCCGCGTTTCTGTAGCGCCTCTGGCATGTTCACCGAAGCGCGAATAAATGGTTTCCATGCCATCAACCATTTGAACAGATTCGCTTCGGTTGTAAGCAGACTACGCGCCAGCTCGAACGGGATCCTAAATATTATTGCGGACAGGTGAGACAGTCCCATGCTAGAGCGATAGGGTGTGCCTGCGTGCGCCTGTATCTCGCCTTTTAAATTAAAAATAACACTAGTTATTAAGAAATAGTTTGTTACTAATCATCATGAACCAAGTCTCTGAAACAAATCATTGTTTTATTATTATTATTGTGATACGGGAATTCTCGATACTGCGAGAATTTTCCGGAAGGCACGCAATTTGTTTTTTTTTTTGTTTGTATGTAGTTTGTACGTTACACAATTGTCATTACGTTCGCGAGTGCCGAGATATAAGTTGTGCCGTATGACCAGATTTAGAGTATATAATGATGGCCATAAATTGGCCCTCAATTATCGCCATAAATTGGCTCTCGGTGGACTCATTATAATAAACAAGTGTTAGCATTTTTTTTATAAACCTATTCTGTCCCACTGCTGGGCTAAGGCGTCCATTCTCGTTCTTGGGCAACATCTGGCCTACTTTGGAGTCTAAGTGATCCCGCCATCGTCGACATGGTCTACCGCGTCTCCTTATTGAGTTGTTGGGTTTTCCCTCCGTGGTTGTCTTGGCTCACAACTCGCTCGATATGCGGCAGACGTGACCATACCAGTACCACTTCAACTTGGCAATTATTATGAATAATGTAAACAATCGTTGTTTGGCAATTTTCTAATTGTTTAGTTTGCTCGAAGACGTCGGTCCCGATCCGGCCGGATCGTGGGATTTTTTTCTAAGTGACCTTTGTATTCAAAATTATAACGAACTAGTGCAGTGATTTCACAAAAAAAAATATTGAATATACAAATTTACTTACAATTAATGGCGACATCTCTAGCCAGGGCTGGTAACTGTAAAGTTACCTAACTGGGTGACGAAATACTTTCATAGATTTCTCATAGATGGCGTTACGGCTAAAAAGTTGTTGAAAACCAAATACAAAGATGTGACAACAACCACATAGAAAAATTCGTGAGATTCGCTGGTTCATTCCGTGGCTTAGTTGGTATAGCGTCTTTTTTAGGGTTTGCTAGGGTTCGAATCCGGCCGGATCGAAGAGATTTTTTATAAGTGTTTGATCTTTGTATTAATAATTATAACAAACTAGTGGAGTGATTTCACAAAAAATAATAGAATATCAATATTCAATACAAGTTTAGTTTTCTAATTATTTCAATTGCTTCGCAGGTTATACGAAACTCGTGATGACTACGACCAACTTCTACACTCGAGCGTCACGTTCAAACCTCGCGACATTATGGGCGAAATGCAAGTCATGTACGAATTCCTCACCCGTGGTATCGACAGGGAAGACGTCGAGTATCTACGCAGAGCGTACGAATCTTTACTCGCGGAAGACGCGCAAGGGTATTGGCTGAATGATACGCACTGGGTCGATCATCCGCCCACAGATGTTGTGTACGGGCCGCCTAAGAAGAAATCTAAGAGACATAACAACATTTACGAGGATCTACAGGTCTGTTGTTCTAGACACTTTTTTATACTTACGCGAATGATCTTAAAAATATTTTATGAAATTAATTTTGGATCAGCTTTGAGCAATAAATTTGATAGCCTTTGGCCACACTTGTGGAGACAAAATCGCCTAAAGCCGGCCAGGAAAAGCTTTATGCTCGTGTAATAAGAACGAAAAAGACGTGCGTTTCGAGTAAGCGGTCTGAGTGGAAGCGATACTTGCAACGTGTTTTACGCTCTCATTGTATGGAATTGTACAGCCGTGGCAGCCTGATGGTTTGACCGCGTCTCAACAGAGGGTCGTATGTTCGAATCTTGCTTGCACTTCTGAGTTCTTCGGAATTTATTTGCAAAATGTAATTTGAAATTTATCATGAGCTTTTCGATGAAGAATAACATCGTGAGGAAACCTGCACATATCTGCAAAGCAATATTGTGATGTGTGTGAAGTTCCCAATTCCACATTCATTTTTTTAACAATATTACTTTAAATAATACTAAAGTACATAATTATTTTATATTTGGGCGGTATTTTCTTGTAAACAAATATATAATTAATAATTTGAAAATTAATTGAATATGAAATGCGAATAAATGAAAATAAATCGTAATATAATAATCGTTCATGAATAGTAAAATAATTACGTAAATTTAAGTAAAAAAAAATGTATGTTATACCACTTTTGCATTGATAGCTTCATATATAGGTTAACTATTTACTTATTCATAATTGCGGTGACTCCCTTTGAAGACGTTGCATTTGTAAACGACAATATTTCGAATAAATAATGAAATCCCAATTTCAACAATAGGGTCATTCAAGCGGTTCAGCTCGAACAGAAGGCTACTACAAAATGGATGCACGACTCAAAGCTAAGTACAAGTACCACCACGGGCGGAACACAGCCGTTACCGTCGAGGCGCCGGTCGAGGACAAAGCTAACAAGGCAGCGAAGATTGCGACTGCGTCGTCAAGAGAGGCTCGCTCAAATCAGAGAAGATTGCTTACTGCCTTTGGTACGTATAAAAGTAATAATTTAAGTGTCTAGTATGGCTGTGTATGGCTTTAGAGAAGTAGATTTCTGGTCATTATTTTAAAAAGTTTATCGGAGACGCTTCAAACTTCGGAATGAAATAAATAAATGTTCTTCGATATGAATTTATCGAACGTTCGATCGCGTCGTGACTCGCACAGGCAATAGCGATATAACAGCGTAAGCGCAACGCATATAAGTGTAGGCAATGATGGCATAATGGAATAAGAATAAGTGTGGTAACTTCATACAAACGTCGTAACGCAGTTTGTGTGTGTGCGCGCCCGTCACGCGTCTTGTAAGGACGTACACATTTGCTTAATCTAGCGGTGCTCGTGTGTTTAACCACCTCGGGTATATATTGGCTCGTTTTAGTCCCTCGATAAAAATGTACTATTAGATGTATGTGAAATATTTTATACTAATATTAAAAATATATAATAGATAATGACCTAATTAAACATTGATGTAGGAAACTAGCCTGCGCTGTGAACATAGCGCTAACCATCGCTACTATTTTTATTCGTAATAACTAGAATGGATATGCATTTTTTACAGCTTATTACACTGCCTTCATCCACCTACATTCAATGGCAATTCGTCTAATCTAATAATAATAACATTTCACAGGCACAGATACGGATTCAGACCTTCTTAAGTTCAACCAGCTCAAATTCAGAAAGAAACAGCTCAAGTTTGCCAAATCGGGCATTCACGACTGGGGACTTTTCGCACAGGTACATCTCATTTATTATTCATAACTATCCGTTGATCACATTCCTTTACCGATATAAGGGAAAGTCCATATATCTGACTGTGCGAAGTGAACTACATTATCCCTTCTAACCAGGAATGAAAAATGAACGTATCTCTTTATCAACCATATGGAAATGATATACGAGAGAAAGAGACAAATATCTTACTCAGAGTTTATTTTTCATTTCAGGTGAGTAAGACTACAGGTAGAGTAGTAGTAACGAAAGTCGTGTTGCAGGTACTACAATGAAGCGTTTTATTTTAAGTGCTGACTACATCCAAGCCTATTTGTATTGCTAAATGATGTTGTGCCGACGGGTTAGTCGATTTGTATATGTGAGGACGTATTCTAGAACTACATTGACACGTATATATAATTAGTATCTAAGTACCAGTAATCCGTGCGCCTTGTTCTTACAAACGCACACCTCACGGAAAAATGGCATAAGTGGAGTTACGTCAAACATGTTTATTGCTCCATTAGATATAGAAAAATATAACCCACATACTCTCCAATTCTATTAACTCTAGCTACAATATTAGACGATATAGTTACAAGAATTGGAGAGGATGTGGGTTATATTTTTCTGTATCTAATGGAGTAATAAACATTTTTGACGTAACTCCACTTATGCCATTCTTCCATGAGGAGTCGCACCCTTAATAGCAAAGTGACTAAATTCCAATTAGGTAATTTTATGAAAATAAATTTAAAAAAAATTACGTGACACCTGCCATTCATGCAATTTGACTGGTGAAAAATATGAAATACAAAACAAAATTGTATTTATTAAGAAAAAATTTATTTCGTATATATTTTGTTTCATCAGGTTCACATGTGACGATGCTGACCTCCATCGTCATCCCACCTTTTATCACCCTCTTTACTGGCTCCAGGCCACTTACTTTTAAAATTTTTAATCGTTCTCGTATTCCCTTTTCCTTCACTATTGTTACTTTGGTTCGTTCCATTACCACTCCCATCAGAATTTTCAAAACGAGAGGACGTGCTCATAAATCATCTTCATGTAAAACTCTTGATCTACTGTTAAATCATATAGATATACGTATGTAGGCTGTTTTGGGGTAAGTGTTGTCTGGATTGTTTAGTAGGGAGTGTTTTATAGTAATTGTACTTTTTATAATGATTTATTATTTTATTGTTACAACATTTTTATTTCTACCACTAAATTATACTTTCATTTAGTCACTTTATTATTTAAGGTGCGAAATGACATTTTTATTAATAACAGTATATTAATGAAAAAAATACGTACCTCAGCGAGACATGAAGTCTCTTAAATACAAGACGAAGTAGGCTCAAAGGTAATGGAAGTGCCTTGGTTTAAAAATATTCACCTTGTGTACTTAATTCATGAACTTACTGAATAAGTAAGTATACATGTTATTCGAGTGTCAAATCACCGAAATTCATCTATGACTTTCAAAAATGTTTAAATCCAGAAATCGAAATCATTGGAATGTTCTGTAACGGTCCCCCAATGAAGTCTATACACGAAAGATTTTAAACCTTGTGTTATTGCTGCTAATGATAGAACGACAAATTAACAGTAATTCTCTTGTTTTAGGCAGTAGGCAATCAGCAATCAACAAACTAAGCGTATAAAAGAATAATTACTGAAGATATTTCACAATACGTGTGAATTTTTAAAATATTTGTGACATTTTATTTCAGGAGCCCATAGCAGCGGACGAGATGGTGATCGAGTACGTGGGTCAGATGATCCGGCCGATCGTGGCGGACGTGCGGGAGGCGCATTACGAGGCAACAGGAATCGGGTCGTCGTACCTATTCCGTATCGACCTCGATACGATCATCGATGCTACCAAGTGCGGTAACCTGGCGCGTTTTATCAACCACTCTTGCAATGTGAGTACACAGATTTTTCGCGGAACTATTTTTCGGCAACTTAGTTTTTGTTCGACTAAATCACAGTTTTTTTTTTTTTTTTTCATTTTATTCTATTCACAATTAAAAAGTTTACAAAAAGGAACAATTTCTGTGTTGAGAGTAACACCTGCGATTCTTGAAATATTGCAATTGAATTTGATGCGTATTCATTATTTTTGATATTTTGTAACATAACCACTGATAGTACTGTATACACCTACATAAAAATAAAGTGCTACATAAAAAACAGATTACATACAGCTGACATTGTGTTTTGTTTATCTCACAGCCAAACTGCTACGCGAAAATTATCACAATCGAGTCGCAAAAGAAGATTGTCATATACTCAAAACAGCCGATCGGCGTCGACGAAGAAATCACTTACGATTACAAGTTCCCTCTCGAAGACGAGAAGATACCGTGCCTTTGCGGCGCTCCGCAGTGCCGCGGATTCCTCAACTAGAAGCCGATAATATTCTAGCTAGAACTATGGTACTTATTTCTATACAGTTATACTACTGATTACATTCGTTTGCAGTTTTAACAAATGCAATCATAATGCATTTGTTTATAATCTGCAAATAATTTAATTCATCAATTAGACTGAAATGAACTTATTCGCATGCATTCATGTGTGCCTTTATTATGTATCTTCAAAGCAATACAACGCGTTGTTATATTGAATCCGTCTTTCATCTTCCTAGAAAAGATACTGATAAATTTCTATGTAGTTGTTCATTATCCAATTTTTATTAGCTAAATTATTGTAGCTGGAACCGTGTAAGAGAATAATCGAAAGTTCATTGTCGTGCTGATGGATTTTGGTCAGTTTACTTAAGGGAAATAACATGTAAGAATGTACCTAGCTTAGACTATGCGCTTCTCAAAGCGGTTTCTGAAACTGCCTCAAACAAATATATGAATTTTTAGTCGTTTTTATGTAAAAAGTAATATAATTGTGTGATAGTGATGTGTGGTGTAATGTTATTTCATTTATTTGAAATGAAAACAGAATTTGTATGTATAATAAAACCATGGCATGTTCTTGTAATATAATTTGTAATGTTTTGACTGAGTCTAAGATACCGTAGACATAGGAAGTCATCAATAACATGCTAAGTAATTTGTGTTGTACATTACTTGTGAATAAAGATCTCTGCTGTTACGTCAGTTTTATGTAGTACACTTTTCAAGTACATGATCTTGTTAATTCGAATTTGTGTTATGAAGTGTTGCTTTCTTTGATTTTATCAAATAACTTTCGTTATCTCTTGAAGAGAAACGCCATTGTTAAGGAGACAATGAATAACCGATTTGTTTTCTAATCTTCTCATTGCACTTCATTATGTAAATTATATAAGATTGTAAATAAAAAATTCCAACAATTTGAACAATTAGTCTTATTTTTTACAAAAACATGGGTAAAACGTCCATACGTACGTCACCTGTTTCCGTTTTTACTTCCGCAACTTTAATAACGAAACTAATCGGAGGCTTACAACGTTCGCAGCGGATATTTCGCGTGCGCAGATTGCATGGCGGCGGGGCGCGCTTTTTAGCAGTTTTGTGTTATGCAATTCTGTGGTTTGGTACAAGAAGTGCCTAGTTTTTATTACTTTGCGCTCTTGTACCAAGCCATAGAATTATGAAATAGAAACAAGTTCCCCACACTAACTACACTTCCACTTCCCTTTCCGCTAAGACTTGTCATCTGTTTTCGCCCGTTGTATCAACTCCTTAGAGAACCGGCGGGTCACGGTTGAAAGGTGTGAAGGTTAACACACGGGTGCGGACTTGAATTTCGCTTTTCGACTTTAATTTCTCACTGAGAGTGTAAAATTGTGTCGTATTTTGTGTTGGTGGTGGTAAAAAAATAACATAGAGGTAAGTTCCCTTATGTTCTGTGATCCCAGAGACGAGGCGGAGCCCCCTAATAGGGGGCCTCGTTCTCTATCTGTATCCCCGTCCGTTAGCTTAATGGAGATCAACATCAGTGGTCAAAAGAGCAAGCGCCCTGCTTGCGCGGACATTGATAGCTCCGCTAAAAAGACGAGACTCCCGCCGCCGTCTGCGTTAGTACAACATACATATACCCTGGAGGGATAAATAAAAAGCGTATAATTGAAGGACAAGCCACTTGGGAGCCATCTGCCACTGTGGTATTGACATTTTTGGGACAGATCCTCCCGGAGAAAGTCTTTTGTTTTAATATGTCTCTCCCAGTGGACCTATATGCTCTACCCATAATTCAATGTCACAAGTGCTGCCGCTTTGGACATGTTCGTGAACAATGCCGTTCTCATCCGCGTTGCTCCAGATGCGCCCAGAATCATGATGGCTCCTCCTGCACCGTTCCAGATGATGCTGTGTCTTGCCTTCTCTGTTCTGCCTCCCATAAAGCTACAGATTCAAGGTGCCCTGAGCATGCCCGTCAAAAGCTAATCAAAAAAGTGATGGCTGAAGACAATATTGGTTACCTAGAAGCTTCCAGACGATTCGGTTCTGTTAGGAAATCATATGCTGACATGGCATCTCGTACTCAGCACCCGCAGACTCCCCCCTCTCCCCACTCCCCCCAAACAGTTAGGTCTCCTCCCTGTACCCCTGTCCGCCCACAGTCCCAGATTCCTTCCACATCTTATCGTAAGACAACTTTTACAGAAAGCCGCCGCAGACAAGAACCAACCCAAGGATATGATAGATACTCACATATCCTCATAACATCTACACCAAAATCCTTGCAACCTAATGGGTGTTCTCTCCTTAGGGACCCCTCAAATAATAATAACCCTTGTTCTACTAGTCCAAATGACAACCTGTCCGATATAACTAATTTAATAATAAATGTACTTTCCAAATTTAATGACATCTTACCGTACAATGGCCTTGAAATTATTCAAAGTATGATCTCAAAATTATTACAATCTCTTTTATCCAACAATGACACTAATTCTACAATGGAACGCCCGTAATATATAAAATAAAAAACACGAGCTTATTTTTCTGATAAATAAATATCACCCCGTAATTTTTGGTATTTCCGTGACATGGTTAAAACCGGGAGCCCTCTTCAGAGTTCCTGGCTATGCGTGCCTTCGGGATGACAGGAGTGATGGGTGGGCTGGATGCGCCCTACTAGTGAAAAGGAACATCATATATACACAACTCTCCATCCCCACACACTCCACAGGCCTCCATGTTGTCGCTATTAGAGCGCAAAACAAATCATTTGTCTCTGTCTACATTCCCCATCCTAGCCATGACCTCATCACAGAACTATCCGTGATCCTCTCATCCCTCCCTTTCCCCCTTAATTGTTTTAGGAGATTTCAATACACGCCACTCGCTGTGGGGATCTCATATTTGCGACTCTTTATCCTCTGCTTTTCTCGATCTTCTGGACAGCACAAATTTATGTATAGTTAATGATGGCTCTCCTACACGCAGAACTTCCCCCCTTCAAAATGCCAGCGCCCCTGACTTAACCTTAGTCTCTCCTAGTTTAGCCCCTTCTACCTCCTGGCTTGTTCTGATAAATTCCTTTGGAAGCGATCACCTACCTATATTAATTTTAGTAGGAGACTCCCCACCTAGCCTCACACCAGACCCCCCACCCTTACTTAAATACAGGCTTAGGAAGGCAGACTGGGACATTTACTTCTTGGTCCTGAACAGCAAAATTGTAAACATGCAACCAGTTCAAGTAACCCCCTCAACCGTTTTGTCTATATATTCAGAGTTCATCTCATGTTTGCTGTCAGCCGCAGATGAAAGTATCCCTTTGAAAAACTCTGCAAATAGCAAAATTTCCTCTCCCCCGTGGTGGGATTCGGAATGTTCTTCCTCAGTCAAGGGACGAAATCGGGCAGAACTTGAATTCGCATGTGACTTATCCTTTGAGAATTATTTAACTTTCCAAAAGATTTCCGCTCACACGAGAAGATTTTTGAGCAAAAAGAAATTTCAGGGATGGCGTGCATATTGCGAATCTCTGGAACCCCGCACCCACCCGTCTATAGTCTGGAAGAGAAAAAAATCCTTTCGCAGATCTCAGACTGATCATAACAACATCTACTCTAACGACCCGACAGCCTGACTGGTGGATTTTATTACAAAATTATCCCCCCCTTTTGTTCCTTCAGAAGCACCTGCCGCTATAAACCCCTCCTTGTCAACTTCTGACAGTATGAATGACCCCTTCTCTTTTGTAGAACTAAGCTGTGATTTGGACCATTTAAGGGATTCGGCGCCGGGTGCGGACGGCATTCCCTATTCGTTTATTACCACCTCTAAACTGTTGGTAGACACTATGGTAACCTCCAACCAAATCTACCCACTAAACCCTGGTTTTTTAAACGTCGCGATTTGCCTAAAAGTATCACTTCCACCAATATACGTTTGCGATTAGGCCATGTTTGCACCCCTGTATTTTTGCGTAAAATCAGAGTCCAAGATCACTCTCTGTGCGAGTGCGGCCTAGAAGACGGTACCTTGGAACACATTTTTTTCAATTGCCCTAATATTGCTGTTCCACTTTGTAACTTACTTCCTCCAAAATTCCCCAGCCCCCTTAACATAAATAACCTCTTAACTTTAGTGTTCTCCCCCCATATTGTTACTCTATGTCCACTTAAATAATATATATTTATAAATACATGTTTGTGTTGTCTTTTGTTTTAGATTCTCAACTGAGTACTCCCGTGGACCAACTCATCAACACCGGTTAATGTCCTATTAGAGCTCAGCGTAATTTTTTTTGTTTTGTTACCACCGTGACATTGGCAAAATCATAATTTCTCATAATGATGGAGCCATAAAAATAAAAAGTGAAGTGAAGTGAACTCCTTAGAGTATGGAAAAAAATATCTAGTCAGTTACTAGGGAAGATTTTAAGTGCCACGCATGCTCTATGCCATTTACAACAGTAAACGTAAACTTGTTACGCATCGAATGTACGGGACCATGTATAGTGCCCCTACTGTAGTGTGTAAAAAATCCTGAATGACAGCTGCAGCCAAAAGCTATCAACATATCATCGGGGATAATGCAATTACGCGTAACTAGCATTTGATTATGAGTTTCCATTTTGGTAATTTTGTGGCCAAATCAAATCAAACATAAATGTCGTGGCAACCAAACTAACGTTATTTAATAAGGGAATCTATTGTTATCAGTCGGTAGACAGCATGAATTAATACTTACTGTGCAAAAGTGAAAGTCGTATAGCCATTTTAAATGAAAAATAAAGTTTAATTCCTCTCCTGTAAAATTTGATTTAGTGCAGATACGCGCTTTTTACCAATACTACATACGCGGATTTTTACTACCCCCATCGGTTAGTATCCGTATACTGTGCTTCGTCTGTCAGTTTTAAAGCAGGGTTGTCATGCCAACTGTTCCGTATTTCTAGCAGTTTTCAATGTCCCGCCGCCAGAACATGGTGACAGTCGGAATGGCGGGTGTACCTTAACGGATCCTGACAAATTTGGTAACAAAAAAATTTGTCTAATTTGTACTATTTAGTACCTCTGTTTAAAAAATTTGTACCTCCATCAGAATGAAGTTATAGCACCAAAGGTACACCCGCCGTATTGACTGTCAATATGGCGGGTGTATCTCGAATTACCAGTATTTAATTAATAACTATAAAAACTTCTTATTCCAAAAATATTACCTTAATATTACTCTGAAGTAAAGGAAACTCCAGCTCGATCTGCTGGTTAGTTTCTAAGAAATAAGACAAAATATGTTGAGATGTCAGAGTGCCGTGTGCACACCTTAGACCTCCAGTGCATAAGGTCATCTTAACCTTAGAGTAAGGAGTTTCTATAGTCTAAGATCTTAACGAATCCTAACATATTTGGTACCAAAAAAATGTACCAAAATAGTACTATTCAGTACTTATTCTTCTAAAAAATCTAAAAAAATTGTACCTCTATCATAACGAAGGTATTGCGAAATCAAAATTGTAAATATTTTCGTTATTTTTTTAATAAATTTCCGCCTGTTATTTGGGTACCTAAGCAGTGTATTCAGTATCATTTCAGTGTATTCAAAACTAAAACGCTCCCCTGTAAACTTGGCAATTTCGACATAGGATACCTATTTTACGTAGGAGGGGCCGATTTGCGCGAATCTGCACACGCGCCTCGCTATTTATATGTATAGTAGTAGGTAACTAACTTTCGACTGTTGTTGTACGGAGTGTCCGGGGTGTGCTTTCATATTCTTGACTGTGTTTCGTCGCATTTTTAACACTTTCATGTACGACTCTTACCATTTTAACGCGTGCTCGTGAACACCCACTTACACTTGTGCCTCTATCTTGTCTTTGTTATTTTTGTGAAGTAGTATAGACAAAATATTTGTAATCGCATACAATATGAAAAGTCAATATACTCAGTTTATTTATATATATTTATATTTATTTTTATCGTTTATTAGTCATCAAGTGTATTTCCCAGTAGTTCCATTTACTCTTCCATGTGGAACAATTGTGACCTTAATGCCTGCTCATGACGACGAGAAACCCGAATAAAAATACAATGTCTTCTAAAAAAATATATTATTTAACACATAAACAAACATCCCTTACATTATTTTCATACAGTTACAATACAAAAGAATACATCTAGTGATTAAAACTAATCTAAATGCTAAAGTTACCTTATCAAATCACAGTAAAATGTTCCTAAATAAATATTAGGTTAATTAGAAACAAATTTATTAAGTCGTGGCAAGCATCAGATGTGGCCAGAAAAGTTCCAGTTTTAAAAAAATTGTTGAAAAAAAAAACATATTTAAATAAAAAATCATAAATTATTTATATCATTTATGATATTTTCATGTCGGGATGAACTTTTCTGTCAGGTTTTTCTTAGACTATGGAAACCAAGGGCATGTTATATTGACTTAAATAAATCAAGACGTTATAACGTATTTGATGCATTTCGACGTTGAAAACATAAACATGTTATTGTCTTTGTTTAACTACTGCGTGCCATCGTAACCCAAAAGGGATAGCATTCACAACTGCAAACATGGAAATCGAAAATGCGTAACGTCATCTTAAATGCCAACTATGTCCATTTCGCCATTTTTGGAGTACGGAAACGTTTGTCAAAGGGAAAAACATCAATGTCAAAACCAATGTTTCGCCAAATTTATAAACAAAAATATTGACAGTGACAACAATTAACTATTGATAAAAATACGTCTGTCGCTGTTGCATTAAGGGCTGCGGCATTAGAAAAAGCGAAAATCAAAACCTTTATTTGCACCATTGTACGTGTTATTTTTCTGTCTATAAATCATACGATAGCCCAAATATCTCGTGTAATTAGACTCATTTAAATAGTTATTCATAAGTCTTGCCAAATTTTGCTCTGGTTACTTCCAGATCGCCTGTTTGTTTGTATATTTTGATGATTATTCATAACGATTATTTTGAGATAGTGTTGTTCTTGTAAGCATATACATTATCGATATTTTTTCCCATCCTTTGAGGGTTTTTTGAATCTTACACATACCAGTCAGTTTTGTTTTCATATAAAAGATTTGCATGAATAGCTCTCATGTGTTGCTACACCACTGTATTATATTGTTTAAATCCGAATACACAGCGTATTAAATACAAAACATTATTAAGTACATATTAAACGTAATTAATAAACATACATCGGTTACGTATTACGTACATAAACTTAAGTTCACAAAATCATTTAGCAGTCAAAACAAAACAAAAGCATTGAATACTACAAAAAATACAGACATTCTAACAAACGATGTTAGATATTATTTTTATATTCAGGTACAAATACCGTCCATCAAATTACTACATTATGTTTTAAGTATTAAGTGTAATACACAAGGTTATTAAACTATATAATTAAGGCGTTATTTTATGAGTACTACGAAGTATAAGACAGTTATGGTGAAACGTTTGCGTACGCACGTTTGCGTGATGTGCAAACTATAGGTCTTGCACATCACGCACTGATGTGCAAAATATAGGTCTTGCACATCACGCACTCAAACGTTTCCCCAAAGCCGTCACTTTTAATTTCTCCAATAATTCGGCTCTCGTTTAGTTCACTATTTTCATAACCATACACAATACTAATAAAAGAAATAATTGCCTCTTATTGATACGAAAAACAGTGGTTTTAATTAGAGATTTTCAATATATGTGGTAGGAGATTTGAAGTAGTGCAATGCACTTGTCTTGAGAGAAAAAAGAAACATCACCACACTTACTTTTTTTCCAAATTGAGGCCTGCGTATGTATGCACATATATGCAGGCCTCAACCATATGTATCATATGATACATATAGTTAATAATTTTAATAAAATTTTTGTCGGTGTTCACCTTCTCTTCTATTGAAACCTGACCTGTCTCGTGAACATTTCTGCACAAAGATCGGCCGTTCCTTTATCCGTGGAGTTTTGTTCTGGATCATCAGTTTCTGAATCTGAATCGAACTCTGACGTCATCGCAGGCGATTTTCTTCCGAACGAGCGACGTTGTAAACCGACTTCTGTAGTCAAAATCTCTTTAATTACATCTTCAGGTGAGGGCTCTTTACGGCTTTTCTTGCGCAACTGACGCGCTCTCTTTCGAATATCAGCCAAAAAGCCAGTGTTGGGTTCTACGCTCTCTTGCGACATGTCCTGTGGATTATCAACAAATTGCGGACCGAGATCTGGGAATGACTGCGGTAAATCAGTCAAAGATCCTCGCGGATCCGAGCAAGAGTCTAAGGACTCGACGGAAGCACCAACGCTTTTAAATGCTGTAATGCCTTCGATTATGGATACATTGAATCCGTCATCAGATTTTGAACGTACTAGTATACCATTCGGCGCAGTACCTAACAAAAAGGGCTCATTCATTTTCAAGTTGTATACTTCAGGTATGAAACATTCAGATACTGAAGATGCCATCGATGTCGTGTCGCAAGTACACGGCGGGACTTTATATGCGTCGTCGTTGATGTAAATGATTGTTACTTTCTGTTCACCGATGAGATAAAGGAACGGATTGACAAATTCCCATCCCTGGACGGCCGAGCTCCATTTAGGGTCTTCGCTTCGAGATCTCTTCCCGTTTCCGTCGACGAAAACTCCACATTCGGCGTAGCAAAGTAGGATTTCCATGGGGTCATCGCGAATTAGGAGCATGGCTTTAGGTGGCGAATGTTTCTTGGCGGCGGCTGCAATGGTAGGTTCATCCATGCCAAAAGTTTCGAGCGCTCCTGATGGCAGGTTGACTCTGAGAGGTTTTTCTCCGCCGATGTATACAGCTTTTGAGGTGAGAAGCAAGCAGTACACTTTGTCGACGGTGAGAGAACGGACCATCTTGAATTCTGTGACAGAGGCATCAAACTGCAGCAGGAAGACACGTCGGCCGCAAGCCACTGCAGCCGACAGTTCATCCGCGTGATCACCGGACATCGGCTGTAAGGGAGCAATTTCACTGTTAATTTCAAACACTTGTCAGAAACTAATTTCGTGAACACTGATTGAACAGTCGTCTGAAGTCCGACGAAGTAGAAGTGCCAAGCCTCTCTCAAATCAAAATAAAATCTTTTCTTTCAACAAAGAGAATCATATTTTTTATGTGTATTGAGGTTAGTTACCTGAATGAGGTGCGGTGTAGCGGTATCAGGTAGGTGCACTTGCATGACAGACAGCGCGGGTTTAAGTGCTGCAGCCCGCCGTAACGCCGAGCCCAGCGCCAGCAAACCACCGTGCAGCAGCGTCCCTCCCTGGCTTCCCTGCGCCCCTAGGGCGAGGAGCGCCCGTCCCCCCACAACGGCGAGACGCTCAATTGGGCCACCGACTTCGATGGTTCTCGCTGATGACGCGTGTGACTCCACGTCGATGCTGATCGGTCCGCGGATGGAATGCAGCCCGTCGGTACAACCTAATTAACAAATTCATAATTTTTTAATGGAACAATACAAACTGTATTTTACCACTTATAATAGTTACGTATTAACACGCTCTTCAAGACAAACAAGGGTACCTATTTACTTTACTATCGCTCATTCTCAATAATTTTTCGAGTTAATGTTCACATTCATATAAAAATTAGATTATTATTAACACAAGTTTAGTGTAAGAATAAATATATGTAACTAAGCGACTCTTTGTACCCTATTTTCTTACCAATAGCAATAGCATTGGGCGCGATATAAAGCGCACAAGATGGCATGGATTTTCGGCGGTGGGCCACCAACGGGGGATTGTACCCTACGGCGGACACAGGCGGCGGCTCCAGCGACGACACGAGTGTCGCACGCTGCGACACGTTGTTGCATACCACTATAGCTTCCACTCCGGTGCCACCTTCGCCTAGCTTTATCTGGTCAAATAACAGGATAAATAGAAAATTATTCAGATAAAACTCAAATAATCTAGAAAATCTATATTTCATAGGTAACCTAATTTACACTTGGAATCGTCATAGTGATTAAACTATCCTGCTCATTCGAAAGGCAGATTCCCCTGAGAAGAGTGAGCAAGAAACTGTAGGGGTTGTTCTTTGTAACTGGTAACTGCCTCCGTGGCCGAACGGTTACCATGCCGGACTGCCACGCAGAGGTCCCAGGTTCGATTCCCGGGCCGGGAGAAATATTTGTACGGCCTAGATTTATTTCTCTCTTGAGTTTGGGTGTAATTTGTGGTTGTTTAGGTGTGTGTCTATGGCATCCGCGACACAGGGTTTCCCTAGTACGGGGCTATGTTGACTGTGTGCGTTTGTAAAAATATACATTGGTATACATTTATCATTTACATATTTATTTCAAACGTTATAGACCATGGATTTTTGTCATCCATGTACATAGAAACTTAGAACTTAGCTTTAGTACTTGTCTTAATGAATATTCATTATGATACTACTTTTGTGGCATATTCGCTACTCGACAAGGCAAAATAGTTTGTAAATTGGTGCCATCGGTCTTATTTATACTTAGTATCGAAACTTTTGATTCATTTACGTCATTGTATTGGGTCCTCCCTTTCGGGTTCATTTCCCGGTAGGACCAATTTGGGAAATAATATAATAAAAATAATATATGTATATTTTAGCAGCTACTGCTGCTGGAGCTCCTTGTGAAAGAGTTCGTCTAGGATAGTACTGCCACCTTGCCTATTTCTGCCGCCAAGCAGTAATGTCTGCTGACACTGTCTTCCGGTTTTGAAGGGTAAGGGTGCTGGTGAAATTACAGGCACACGAGACTTGACTTATGTCTCAAGATGACGAGCGCAGTTGCAGTACCCCTCAGATCTTTGCGATTTAAATCTCTGAGTGGTACTGCAACTGTTATGGACAGGCGTGTAGCATACCGTCCCGTCACTTGATAGTATACAAAAATATATGTCTCAAGGTGAAATTAGGTGAAAATATATGTCGCAGTGGTTAGTGCCCCTCAGATCTTTGCAATTTAAAGCTCTTAGTGGCATTGTAAATATTATGGACAGGCGTGTAGTTTACCATCAGGTGCACGACTTGATAGTCACTTGATTTTATAAAAAAATAACTAAAAAAAACTATTTTTCCGGATTTAAATCGTGTATATTTGTTTTTTCAAACAAATCGACGTTTCGGGCCCTTTACAGGTCCCATGGCATGACGTGACATGGTCAACCGTGACCATGGGACCTGTAAAGGGCCCGAAACGTCGGTTTGTTTGAAAAAACAAATATACGCGATTTAAATCCGGAAAAATAGTTTCATTTCCTATGTGTAACAATCGCGAAAACCTAAGAACTCGATAACTAAAAAAAAGTTTATTAAATTGGTTCTGATCTGAGTGTTGCGAATTCTGTTGCTCTGGTACTCATAGTACAGGGAATTCCCTAGTTTGAGACCAGGTAACTAGTGTGAACGTCTGGTAAATTAATTATTATAATTAGAGTTCTGGTAAATTATTATTATTAGAATTTTAAATATGAACGCAATATGAAAGTTTACGTAAAGTTACTTACAGTAAAAGCTCTGTTAGCTTCATTTTGAGCTAAATTCTTCGCGCCAGTGGAGAAGAATCGCGCACGGATCTCCTTGTCTCCCCTAGTGAGCAGCAGCGCGCCGTCTTTGTTGCTCACTTTCATACGCTCTCTGTTGTTGTCAGCCCTAAATACAATACAAATATTCGTCATTGCAAACAAGAACAAAATACAGGGTATAACAGACGACCTTATTACTTGATAGCAATCTCGTATAAATATAAACAATGACCAGAAAAGCTAAGAACCGCAATCGCCATACCCATTCACAATTCACTACGAGGTTTTTATTATTTCATTATTATTATTTTTAAAGTTTATCTACAAATGAAAAAAGAAAGAATGGTTGGAAATTATAGGACTGCTGAACATAAACAGTGGATCAAGTACCATCTTCGTTTGTTCACTCGATTTTGAAGTCAAATTTAAATAGAACTTTGAATGTAACTAGATTAATTCAATTTCATCGTTACATTTATTGGTAAACAACTATATATTTAATTTTGACTAAAATGGCTCATTACTTGCCTAGTATTAATCATACTTTGATTACAGTAAACTATACAAATTTGCAAACATAAAAAACAGTTTCAACATTCTAGTCTTGACTTCTTGACTTGACATTCTAGACTTGAGATCTATGATTATGGTACAACACCAAATCCGCCATTTGTGGTGAACATTTTTGGTTTAGGTAGGGACGTTTATTCCGTAGATAGGGCAGCTCCTTTCCTTTATTTTTTCCATCCTCTAAGGTTACTAGCCTTCGCCGCCGTCAAAAGAACAATTCAATCGACGCTCAATGAATTGTTTGTACTAGTGTTGTATTACACGTGGCACTGGGTTCGCGTGTTGTAATCAAATTATCGATACGTAGAAACTCTGTATTTAGAAACCCGGTTTTGGTTTAGTTCAACGTTTTTTTATTATAGCGGTACCAATGTGTAAACATAAATTGTTTACAGGTATTTAAAAGCGAACAATTTTGATTACTTAAGATTACTTAAATGTTTGGTCCCAACACTCGATTTTTTAAATTTTCAATCTAAGTATAAACGATATATTAATGGAAAAAAGGGAAATATAGATAGAAGAGGTACAGTGTCGATAATTTTACAATGCAAATAAGCTCGTGGAGTATTAAATGAAGACTACGAGATAAGAGATTTTCTTTCCCTTATCTACATGATTCCTATCCTATCCCTACTTGCTTATTATACGTCACCTTCGTCCGCTTGAGTTCTAAATTTTATCACAGGCATGATTTACATCTGCAGTTTTTGTATTGATTGTTTTAGTATCCCGCCGGATCCTTTTTGAAGGAGAAATGGACTGAAGCAACAGGCAGTAAAAGCTGTGTACCTACTAAATGTAGCACCAAGGCATTTTATGACATCACATTAAATATACATATGAATAACAACTGAAAAATTCATTAAGAAATAAATCATTTGGTTAATCAGGTAATATATGACATAAAACTCAGAGTCGCCTTCACAAATTGTAAACCACATCTAAATGTGAAAACATTTCTGAAGCATTGTCAGTTATTTGTCGTCAAGTTTTCATGAAACAAATGATTCGCTTCTTCGCCTTCGGAAATAAGTATCTTCATTTTCTTGCCAAGCTCGTCGACGCTATAGGTATAGTCATGTTCAGTCAGTTAGAAAGAGGTAATTGTTAAACAAATATATCATATTTCAGGGAGAATAAAGATTTTTATGATGACTGTATTTCCAGTGATCGGATTGACTTAAAAATCTAGTAGATTAATGAAAGTACGATGACAGAATAATAAATCATTAATGCTGTGATTGTAGCATGTAGCTACATATACGCACACGCCTGCGTAGCTAATATCAATTAATATTTGCGTGTAGTAAAACCTTATGCGTATTTGGTAACAAATGTGTGCATGTAAAAGTGAGCTACGCCAGTTTTCGAAGAAATTGCTTTAGATACCGTTTCTATATACTCCGTGGTTAGCCTTAAATATAGCAAGTATAAATCAATGCCTAGTTGAATATTCCGCTAGTTATGAAACATAATGTCGATATCAATTAAATGTCACATCCCTATCTATAGATTGTCAACTTTTTGCTTTTGTTCCAAGAAGTTTATGTTCATTGGATTCTTAGGTTTTATGTGACTAGTAATAATAAAACCTTACTATATATCCAAATAAGTTTCAATTTTTTTTACCAAAAGTTTTTATTATTGTCTATTTTCGGTTGATAATTTATAACCAATCAAAATTATGTTAGCTCAGTACTAATGTAACATTACGTTTTCAAATGTGTGTGTGTGTGGTGACACCGGTTTTGATACAAATGTTGCTTGATGCCATTTCCTAAACAAAAGGTCAATACCTGCTCGCAAGTGGGAGCGAGAGCGCAATATAGCTCTCCCGCTCCGACAATTTATGGCCGTAACGTCGGCAGCGAGTAAATAGTCGATAGTAGTAACCTTATATGCAGTATTTCTTTACATAACTGTGTTAATACTTGAAGGGAGGTGATTCCACCCAGTCTCAATAATAACTTCTACAATCAGACCCTATTGAAATTGCGAAACAAAATACTCTTCCACATATTTAAAAAAAATCGGATGTTCCATATCTAGAAATAATAAAAACATATTAAAACGTATGTATTTGAAAAAAGCTCTTCCATATTTTGTAAAAAAAAAGGAAAACAATTGTTCCGCGTTTAAAAAAAAACAGCTGTTCTGTCCTCTGTAACATTCTCTCATTCGTAGAACAAAAACCTATGTGCAAGACTGCTTATTCTCAGGACGCTGTTTCTCTGTGGATATCAGATCAATCGTTGTTCGATTTCATATTTTCGAAAAGAAATAACCTACAAAAATTCTGAAAACACCTGTAGGTAGGCCTTATTTTGGATAACGAGACTATGTATTTATCCTCTTTTCGCTGTATAATCACATCGGACTCTGTTCTTCGGATGAGTCGATAGAGCTCTTATTCATCCACAACGGAAAAGTAATAATAACTGATCGTAGGGCGAAAGGTTTGTATGTACTTACCATACTACGAGCACTGTGTCCTCGTTTGCGTCCTGTGTATCTATGCCGTTACGTCTATAACAATACAATATTACCATAAACAAGCGTATGATCATCATCTTAGGCCAGTGACATTCGAAAGTTTTCGCGTTGTCATAATATCGTTATTAGAATAGGTCTCAAGATGCCTATGGGTCTAGTGCGGGGTCCGCTGGTAAATTTTGTCTTAATCTAATTTTCTTAAAAAATTACATAAAACATCCTGTCTTACATTGGACAAAAATAAATTACAAACTGAACAGTCTTAACCTAATCAAGTATATCCTCTTTGAAAATATTTCTTTGGGACAGTTATCTAATTGTGTTTATCACTTTCGCCAATGCCAATTTACAGTTTTACTACACATATATTTTTTTAAGTTATTTTCTATCCAATTTCATGTGTTAGTCTTAGGGCCCTTAGGAGATGTGAATTTTACTGTTAATAAATACTACGTTTCATTTCAAAAAATTAATTAGTCGAAATGTAAGATCAAATTAAAAAAAATCTCAATGAAAGTAGAAATTTAGAATCACACCCAACACAGATGGCGTTACGGCAAAAAAAATCGTTAAAAACGAAGATGTGCCACAAGCACAAAGAAATTCGTAAAGTCTCCGTAAGGTGCACGTTCGTTCCGTGGCTCAGTTGGGAGAGCGTCAGTCACGGTATGGCGAGGTCGTTGGTTCGAATCCAGCCGGATCGAAGGAATTGTTCAGGTGTTCGATCTTGTTAATAATTATTATATATAACAAATTGGCGTTGTAATTTCACAAAAATAATTGAATATCGTGGTAGTAAAACATCGTGATATTCAACCAACTTAATATTTAATTATTAAAGCGACATCTCTTATCCCCTGGTAGCTGAAAAGGTACCTGGCTGAGTGAACAAAAGTTTTCGTAGGTTTACAATTTCTTTTCGACTGATATTTTTCCTAAAAAGAAAGCGCATAATCTCTGCAACGACTGTAGTAGCCACCTACGTATAAACCCCCTCTAAGAATTGGAGTAGGTAGTACATTTAAGAACCTGTGTTAATTATTTGTTTAGGATAATAACGAAAAACATAAAGTACATATTTACCCATTTGTGTTAACTGGTTTATTTTTATCTCTGTATGATCTGGGCGTACAAGGATAGCTGGAAAAGAAAATGTTCGCTTAAGTAAATTAAATCACATTTAACATTATCTATAATTTGGACAAAAAGAGTGACTGCTGAATGGATACCAGGTACTAAGAAATAAGACGTAAAGGTCGGCCAAAGAAATGATGGGAAGACACTTTTAAAGAAAAAGAGGGACCACAATGGATGACGAAAGTTAGGGAAAAGGAATTATGGGAGATAACAGGATAAGCCAATGCCGAGGAGGCGACTACTACTTTTGCTAGGCAATATGTAACTGTTAATGGATACCATAGTATAATAAGACAAGATTAATAGTGTAACTCCCGCTTGTACCGCGCCGTCTTACTTATTTCTGCCATCGAGCAGTAATGTGAGCATTACTGTGTTCCGATTTGGAACTGATGGAATTACAGGCACATGGGAGTTGTCAACTTGTCTCAGTGTCGTGTCATTAAAGCTCTCAGTTGCTCGGCAAGTGTCATGGATAGGCGTGTCGCATACCTCCAGGTGCACGATTTGTTCCTTCAGTCACTTGGTATTATAAAAAAAATGGTATTCTCGTGCTATATTGAAATAAGCTTCGTTAAATGCAGTACTTATATATTGATATGCTTATACTAGGATCGCGGATTAACATCTCGATTATGGGAGTATGATCGTGAAATAGAAATAAAATGCGAGTTTGTATATACATAACGATACATTTCAACTTTAAAAAAAAAATTAACACAGGAGAATATTTGAAACACCTAAACACTTCATTTCTACAATTTATTGCGCTTGTGTCGACCTGCGTTGTACAATTCCGCACATGGTGTGCGACCGAACGTGCAAACTTACACTACTTGTGTTAATTATACTATGTCAATGCTGTAGTACAAATAAAGACTTATTTTTATTTATAATTGGATATCTGAATCGTAGCAATTACTTACGGGTTACCGTTGTAGGCATTCTCTGCTAATTTGGCGCGTAGTCTGTCAACTTCTTCGCGTAGTTCTCTACAGAAGTACAATATCATTAATTTGTGATCAACATTTTGTTTTGTCTTATAAGTTGCATTGTTTTTTGTATAACAAAATATACCTGTTGGCGCGACGCAGCGGCGGTGAAGTGGCAGAGCGACGCCCCGATCGACCAAACAGCTTATTGCCAAATGAGCATTTCTTGCGACTTGCTTCTTCTACTTTAGCCTGTGATTAGAGAAAATGTGTAGTGTTTAGGAATAAAATGTGTCCTGAAGTGTAGGGAATTTAGTACATTGAAACCAGTTAATTGTTTGACAAATTAAATCAAAATACTTTCCCCATTGTTTGACAAATTAAATAAAAATACTTTCCCTTTCCACTATCCCAAGGTTGCCTGGGAGAAATGGCTACTTAGCAATAAGGCCGCCTGTTGTCCATTAGCTTATTCTGTGTTACTTACATTACTACGATCTTAAGGACAATGCCGACGTTGAAAGAGAGCGTAGGGCTCTAGCGGTAAGAGGTAATATGTTGATACGTAGGTTTTCCCGGTGTACAGAAGAACTCTTTTGAAAACAGCGCTCTACAAACTGTAGCTGGTTAGATAGGATTACTGTCCCATGCGGCAATGCTTCATGGGGAAGGTTAATATGTGTATACACACACACACACACACACACACACACACACACACATACATGTATATATGTTGATATATATGAACAAATTTATAAGCACTTTTCTATTATTATTATTATTGTAACAAATTATGGAACGCGATGTATAAAAAAAATATTTTTATTCCTTTTATTACTGTTCTGTGTTGGCGAATATTTCATTCATTCATTCATTCGAGAAAGAGATTTAAATGTTACAAAGTAATGTCAATTACATAACGTAATTTACCTGTAGGAAGTCGATGAGCTTGGCCTGCTGTCTAAGCGTGGCATCGGCTTTCGTCTCGCGCGTGCGCCACCACGACGTCGCCGCTTCGCTCGCCTCGCGCACCGCCGCTATCTCCTCCTGCAAATAAATCACAGTATACCAGGCTGCTATTCATTGTTAAGTCGCTCTGATAAGAGGTCTTAATTCAGTTATTTATGAAACATAGGTTGTATAGAAGTTGACATGTACAAAAGCGATGCCTTACTATCTCAAACTCGTATTTTATAAACAGTGATTATTTAGGATATGGCTAACTTTCCATTTATTTAAAATTTATTATCAAGGGTGTTAATTGGGTGTGTGTTAATTTGGATGCATTACTTTAAAAATAGGTAAAAGCCAGTGTGTAAATATAAAGGAAATGTGATGTGAAATCAGCCTGCAAAATTTGCATATACAATCCATATTTAGCATTTCCGTAACTTTGTGCTTTAAGATACGAATTTGAGAAAGTAAGGCGACGAAATATAAGTTTCTGTTACGGATTCTGTTAAAAATTCGGGTTTAGCTCACCCAACGCAAACAGATATGCGAGCGAGAGTAGTCGAGAAACAAAAGTAAAAATACCTGAGCCTCGGCAAGGCTGGCTTGCAATTGCAGCGCATGCGTGTGGTGATCATGCGCGCGAGTCCTCAGTGCAGAGCACTCCTCTTGTAACTCTCGTACGCGGCGCACGGCGCTGCTAAGTGCGGCCTCCGCAGCGGATCTTTCGGCTTCTAGTGTAGTCGTTCGGGACTCGAGTTCTATTACGCGAGCTTCACGGTTTTCTAGACGTTCCTGCAATGAATATAAAGTTCCATATTACCTTTACTTTCCTTTCCGTTCCTTATTATTATTACTTAGTTTGAAGTAAACACGTTTATGTAAACGGTTCACTTTTAATTGTTCATACGCTATAGTAAAGTTTGGGTATCTAAGTGTGTGAAATTATAGAACTTAAATCTGTGTTGATTTGTTGTTTGAAAAAAAAAACTTTAACAAAAAAAAGTTGTAATATTAAGTTTATTGAATATCACGATGTCTTACTACCATGATATTTTTTTTAATGAAATTTCTCCACTAGTTCGTACATATTGTACTAGTTCGATCTAAGAAAAATTATTTCGATCCGGCTGGATTCAAATGATCGCCTTTAGCATACCGTGCTGTGCGTGATGAAGGCGCTCATTCGGATCCGGGCGGATCGAAGAATTTGATCTTAATCTTCGATCTTGTATTTGTACAACACATGAAAGGCAACTCTGCATAAATTGCAATTTACCTTAAGCAGCTGCAGTTGACACTGCGCATGTTGTGCAGTGTCCCTCGCCTCCTCGTGTTGCTGAGAAGCCAGCGCGGCTGCCGCCCCCCGCTCAGCCACACGCCGCTCTGCTTCGACCAGCCGCCCGCGACAGGTCTCCAGGTCACCGCGGATGCGTGCCATCTCCGCCTGGCACATTAATTGTTTCCAAACTCACTTTCCAGTGGCTAAGCCATCGACTTGCCAATGACTTTGATATTTATGGAACCAGTGACTAATGCACACAAGAATAAAGATCCTCTTGAATAAAAACACTAAACTTACACTATTATCCCCCAATAGCTAACCGATTACGTTTTTTTATAACCATTCGATGTTTTCTATGGGGAATTGGGTCACAAAAAAGTATGCTATTAATCTCTAGCGCCAAATGTCTACATGGGGAGGCAAAAAAATAAATAAGTAAAAAGGTACGAAATGCAAGGGACAATAAACAACTATTAATAGGGCGTAATCAGATACGCAATTGTTAGTTTTTAAAGTACATTTAAATTCCGTTGCAATTTTAAGTTTGGATCACAAAGATAATAATATTTAATTGCATGCATTCTATCGATTACCATAATGTTTATTTACATACTTCTAGTTCTCTGTTTTTGACTTCGTTGAGATCGGCTAATCTTTCCAAATCGTTCAACTGCTCCTCCAAAAGGCTGCACGCCTCCTGCAGCGCTTTGTTATTCTGAAAACAAACATATATTGTTTTTATTCAAATAATGCAGCCACATGCGTTGTCTTATTTTCATAATAGAACAAAGAAAGTATTATTGACAATGAAACTGTATTTTTTTTCGGATATAAATAGCGTATATTTGTTTTTTTTTAACAAACCGTTCAGGACCTTTACGGCGTTCTATGCATAATAATCGCGAAAATCTATGGTATGTGGTTATCGAACGAATGATATAAATACTCCTATAAACACAAGCCGGTAGACTAGTTTTTCATATCTGTGAATGATGTAAGTCAAGTTAATAAACAATGAAATTCTCACTGTCTGCTGACGACTTGAAGCTTTATATAAGTCCCACTCCCAATAACTGTGAACTCTTTCGAGCTGATCTTGATAGAATGTGGTGGTGGTGTAAAAATAATAATATGATTTTAAATATAACCAAATGCTACCATATTAAACTCACTAGAAAAAAAGGCCACTGAACTACGCATACAGGTTGTAATCTTATGCCACTACAAGTTATCGAAATCTCTGATCTGAGAGTGCTCTTGGACAACGGGCTCAAGTTTAACTCCCATATTGATGAGATCGTTGCGAAAGATGCTTGGTTTCGTGAAACGCAATGAAAGGGTATCCGTCGAACTGCAACAAAGGCTCTTCTATACTATTCACTTGGTCGCAGTAATGTTGAATATGCTAGCCAAGTATGGAACCCATTATATGGCGTGCAGAGGCTGGAATCTGTTCAGCGCACATTCACGAGATACTTTGCTTTCTTCGCACCCGGTATATCGTACAGCTGCCCATATGAGTATAGGCTCACTTTCTTTAACCTCGAAACACTCAAGAATTTAGATTTCGAAGATTTAGAAGTACATGTGATGCGGATATGTTTGCAGACCCTTTGTCTGCATTTAGGCACAAGCTAACTTCACATTTGAAATAATAATAAAATTAACACTAGTAGTATTATGGAATACAGTATTATACGTGTATTTGAATGTGTATTAATCTATTGTTTTTTTCCTTTATTTTTAATTTTCAATTTATGTAAAAAATATGTTATGAAAGTAATTTTTTTTAAAGCGTTGTGTAATTATGTCAACGTTGTTGTCGTGAAATTGAATATAATATGTAGTTCCGTGTATAGCGAATGTCGTGTACGTCAGTAATTGTCATATACAGGGTGTCCCAAAACTCAACGATAACCTCGATAACCTGTGAACAGGCTGTTGCCTAGTTTGTACCAACCCAGAAAAAAATATTCAAAAAATTGGAGTCATGGTTTTTTGCATTTTAATGAAAAATGTTGAAAATGTACGACCTGTACGCCATTTTTAAATACTACAATTACAAATTTGCTTTTGCTGTCCTAGTTTTTGTAACGGTAAGTTAAATAGCTCAGCTAATGAACACAATGCCAAAGAAAACCCGAATTGCTAAAGTTTCAGCACAAAAAAATAATGTATTTAATTTTTTCTTGCAATTTTTAGCAGATTTTTTTTCAAGGTAACTGACATCCCATACTGTAAAAAAAATATGTACCTAGACTACCATGGCAACTCCTTACAATAGTAGGCGCATCAAGATTCTAAAATGGTATAAAACCTTCTACATCTAAAAACATGACTCCGATTTTTCAAATATTTTTTTTCAGGGTTGTTACAAACTAGGCAACATCCTGTTCTCAGGTTATTGAGTTTTGGGACACCCTGTAGTAGTCGTAGCCTCATGTTTAATTTTTGTTGATTGTCAAATACATATGTATGTCGATGTTGATGTGCCTAATATAATAATAAATAAATAAATAATAAATACAAACAATTAAACAACATTGAAACAAAACGAAACGTTTGAGGAATAAGTATATGGTTGGTAACAGTTAAACATTTCAAAAAACGCGTAACAAAGTTAAAGTAATCAATTTACGAAATCTGTCGTAGAAACTATAACAACGCACACATTCAACATAGCCCCGCACTAGGGAAACCCTGTGTCGTGGATGCCATGGACACATACATAGACAACCACAAATTACACCCAAACTCACGAGAGAAATAAATGTAGGCCATACAAATAATTCTCCCTGCCCGGAATCGAACCCGGGAGCTCTGCGTGGCAGTCCGGCATGGTAACCGTTCGGCCACGAAGGCTTAACTGCAGTTACAAAGAACAACCCCTAGAGTTTCTTGTTCACTCTTCTCAGAGGAATCTGCCTTCCGAATGAGCAGGATAGTTTAATCACTATGACGATTCCAAGTGTAAATTATGTTATCTATGAAATATAGATTTTCAAGATTATTTGAGTTTTATCTGAATAATTTTCTATTTATCCTGTTATTTGACCAGATAAAGTTAGGCGAGGGTGGCACAGGAGTGGAAGCTATAGTGGTATGCAACAACGTGTCGCAGCGTGCGACTCTCGTGTCGTCACTGGAGCCGCCGCCTGTGTCCGCCGTCCGCAACTGAATGGTATGCGATCAAATGATAGCACATAAAACCGAAATTATATATTCTTCCCATTTGGCAGGTGAGACACAGTAAGTTGCATACTCTCAGAGCACAGTACCTTCTCAAAATGCCCGTTAAAGACTGTAAGCACGCCGTCGGCAGCCTTGCACCGCCCCTGCAATAGATCCGCTACGAGTGCTATCTTAACACGCCGTGACCACGCGCTGTCGCGGTTCCGGCGAACGAAAGCTCCCACATTAAACAAATGTTTCAAATAAGCCGGCTTCGGCCGCACCGGTGGTTTCTCAGGTCGACGTCCCTTCCCATCCATACTGTGTTTCATATTATAATACGTAGGAGTGTTCGGCGCACTCGTTATTTGTTTAGGGGTCGCTTCCAAATGCTTGTACATACTCGACGTAGCATCAGATTTAAGTCGAAATAATCTCCCTTCCTTATGCATATACCCATTTGGGCTCTCCGCATGTCTATTGTTTGCAAATGTACACGATGCACTAGTTCCCTCAACAGATATCTTTTGCTGCATCCGCGCCCGAAGAATCGCGTCCATATTCTGGTAAGAATCAAACTCCATATTTCTGAACACTGCTTCGTGCTTTACGAATGTGTTTCACTTCTTGCCTTACAGACGAAAAACAGAAACTGTTGAATACTCATATATAATTATATAAAAATATGACAAACAAGAGCACGTACTGACAATAAAAAAGCAGATTGATAATTGAGTCTCCTCTGGCTACTTAGATGTAAGCGTGATTACTAAACAGTAATATTGATGTTTGTGTTTTAAAACAAGCGGTTGGAATCTACAGAACAATAGGTCACGCAACGGTCGATGACATACGCATCTAAAGACACTGAATTCTTACATCATTTGTTTTGTGCTTAAACCAAATTTTATAAACACTTATATGTAGTCGTTTAGTGAATTACATTATATCCGTAAATTCATTTTTGTACAGGGTCAAGAGCACGTCAAGCTATATTTACATTTAAGACTTAAATCCAAGTCTATGCCGCTTACGATCAGAACGGTCCAAAGTACAAAGTGTCAAGCTTAATGTTTTCTTGACTGTACATACATATTTTAAACATAGATTTTTTTAAATGTTAATGACACTAGTATTCGTCCTTATTTTGTACAAGTAGCTATCGGAAACAGTTTTGTACAGGCCGCTTTCCAAATAACGCGAAAAAATGGTAAACTTTCTCTCCATTTTCTCAATTTTTCCTCAAAGGAGATTAAAATTATTATATATTTTTAAATATATAGAATCAAAACTTTCATTATAAATGCGAAAGCAACTCTGTCTGTTACGTTTTCATGCCTAAACATCTGATTTTGTTGGATTTTGATATAGAGATAGACGGGACCTAGGAGAAGGACATAAGCTACTTTTTGTCACAATAAAAAACCTTAAAGGAGATGAAATAGTGGATGAAAGTTTGAACCAATCATTTCTCGAGTAAGGGATCTGAAAATTCATATTTATGCCCTTTGTAAGAAATAAAAAAATAAAGAAATTGCATAGTACAATAGGCTATAAAGTACTTATTCTAAGCAGACGACGTCGCGGGTAGAGTTAGTATTAATATAAATTGGTAACTATTGTACCAGAATGAATTCATTCCTATTCCTCATGTCCGTTTGATCACGGTTGCAGGTTGTAATTGCCCCGAACGGCAATACTTTACTCGAATCGTTAGTTGTCACATTTTGGTTTAAGTCCGAATGCACGGCCTTGTGGCTGTGGCACAGATTCGTGCCCCTTGTTAATTTCCCTGGGGGCTTTGCCAGTGTTTTTTTCTGGTGATATATTTTTAAATAAATAAATATCGTTTATTTCTCCTTCCAGCATAGTATTAATATACAGGGTGTAACAAAAAGGAGTAGTAATATTTCATGAAGTCATCTTCAGTTAATGGTATGAAATACATTTAGAAAGTGATCACGCCGTCGCGAATTATGTCACGATTTAGTATTACTTTTGTAATATCAAGCATTAATAAATTTAGCCTGTTATGATACCTAAGAGTAGGGAACTAACACGGCAGGCCAAGCATCTCAAATGAAGGTGAGATATCACGCGTCTACGGGGAGTGCACTGGTTGGTCGGCACTACAGTTGGTAAGTTTGCACGATGTTTATTACTAACTTAGATATAGTATTTGTTGACTAGACAGCCTGAAGATAGAGTTTGACGAATCAGTAACAGAATTAGAATGAGACCCGCTGCTTAAACTAAAGGTATAAGGGGGCATGAAGCGGTGGCAGAGGAAGGACTGTAGGGGTGTGTGTCCCATCATAGGGATCAGAGGATCCCACTAGTTTAGATTCAGAGGATCGATATGAGGTCAAGGACCTAGTAGGACAATTATAGTAGTCCGATGAAGTAGAATAGAGTTAGAGGAAGCATACGCGAAGAAAGATATTCTACTTAAAGGCTGTTGTGATAGAAAGAATATCGCATATGTAATTATGATTGAACATTAGGCGTGGCGACACACGCTCTAGACTAGTTATAGACAAAAAATAAGATCCGTTGGCATAATTTAAAAAAATAATAACGCTACGATAAGGACATAGGATTGTGTCAAAGTAGAAGAATAGAGTGAACTTAATTTATTATTAATTAACATATTATTATGACTATAATATGTTAGAGCTGAAGAACCGCATGGTACAGAAAGATGAATTCGAACTAGCTATTAAAATTTTTGTGGAACAATAGACAATTGTTACTGGTAAGAGCAACGTTTTTGACCACGTATACATACTTCTGATACAGAAACATAGAATTCTCTACATTTCCTGTCTACAGTAGCTACTAGTACATCCTTTTGATCTTTAGGATGCTGAATTAATGTGGACATATCGGATGCAAGATTTACATAACATGAATCGCGTCGATTTCCACTAAGTTATCTGTGCACTGCGTATTATATTTCAATGTACGGACGTAATTGTATCTTTTTTTTTATAATATGAAATGACGGGACGAACAAGTCGTGTGTCTGATGGTAAGCTACACGCCAGTCTATAACAGTTGCAGTGCCACTCAGAGCTTTAAATTGCAAAGATCTGAGGGACAATGCCTCTGCGCCTGTCACCCTGAGACATAAGTTGACAAGTCCCATGTGCCTGTAATTTCACCAGCACCCTTGAAAACAGGAAGGCAATAATGTTAACATTATTGTTTGGCGGCAGAAATAGGTAAGGTGGTAATACTTCCCTGGACGAACTGTTTCATAAGGAGCTCTACTGCTTCTCAGAGTGATGAAAAACCTTTATACTAGCCAAAAGATTATAGGATTTTCAATATCTCCAGATTTTTTAGAGAACATAAATCTTCGAATACTGAACAAAGCGAACGGGTTTAAGACAAATATTTTATCTAACTACTAAAGTCTGGTGATTAATGTTAATTTTATTAGCTAATACCAGCTAGCCATAGATTCCCAAACTTTTCGGCGCACTGCCCACTTAGGCAAGACAAAAAATATTTCAGCGCCCACCCCCACAAAAAATAATTGAAAACACGTATTTTTTATATTAACTTAACACAAAAAATAATAAGGAAAAAATTATATTATATACATACTAAAAAGGTAATTTAGTGCGAGGGACATTATAAAGGGTTATGTATACTCTCTTATGATCGCTTGGTAGCGAAAACCTACCTTATAATCTACATAACCTTCAATTTGTACATTTTGACCACAACATCAGTACACCTGCCCAATCGCTGTACGATTTATCGCAACCCATCGCGCGATTCAATTGAACTGAAAAAATATTTCAAATAGTTTCCTAATAGATCACAATATTTTTTAATTAAATTTTTTTGTAAATTATTCCAAAGCAAAGAAATGAAAACTTATTGAAAAATAATTTGATTTGTTGGGACTCCACTTAAAATATTTTTTCAGTTGAATCGAATCGCGCGATTGGTTGCGACAAATCGTACGGCAATTAAGCAGGTGAAACTGATATCGTGATCAAAATATACACATTAAAGGTCATATCAGTTTCCACTGCCAATCGACAACGCAAACAGAGTATACATACCCCTATAAAGTATGTAGATATCTAATAATAGCAGCGTTGTTATAAATTAAGAAATTCATAAAATCATTATTATACATTATTGAGTTAGGCCGACGATACTCTTTTTTGAGACAGTGAAGTTATGATTAAGATTTGTTTTCTAGTGCAAGTACAAACTTTTTTGTTACAAAACCATAATCAATGGGATAATAAAGTAAAATTGTGACAATGATATTGTCAAATTATTGCAAAATAAACAAACTAAATGTCTGTAAATTTATAAGATTGAATTTTAGCACTACATCTTATAATAGCTAGTGCTATGTAAATAACAATTCAAAATAATTCCTAGCATCTTTCACAGTTCATGCTGTTAAACTTCGAACGTAACCTGGGCTGCGTTTTACAGTGGTTCTACGAAATCGGATAAAAATCTGTTCTTTCAGTGTTTTCAACCGTAAAATGCGCTATAATATTTGTGACATGTGCTCAGAAGTACAAGTTTTGTAAGTAAATAAATAATAAAATATATTACGTCACGTATTTACGACAAAGCAAGTGCTTGTATGAGATTAGGGATGTTCGAGCTCGATTTTAATATCGATGATGACGAATAGTCGTAATTTTTTGAAATGAAATTAAGTTAATTAGACAAAATATTCAACTAAAATATCACTGCCAATTTGCTATTTCAAAGTAACTCACTACGTTCTTGGATTTTCATTGCACCAGTCGGTTACACCCTGTATATCAAATGTAGTTTATACAGATAGTTCAGGTTTTTTTCAAATGCAGTTTCTGAGCAGGCCCCTACCGCCCCGTAGAACTCTACAGCGCCCGCGGGGGGGCAACTTTGGGAAACAATAAGCTAGACGGACAGCCACAAGTTTTTGCTCTGTCCTGTACCAAGTGTATGTAACGAAAAGTCATCTCATCACTATACAGTATATACAAGGCCAATATAGGGTACAAATGGCAGCATATCTAGCTACATATTGACGAATCTTATTCCATTGCTCATGAGGCGGTATTTGAATAAGTGTATGGCTTGATGTGCTGTTTTCTGTATACTTTCAGTCAAATATCTTCATGATTTATCGTTGTGACTTCTACTATAATAATACCAACAATACCTTTAAAACACTTTTATCCCGAGTCTGCAGTTCAAGGAGTTGTTCCCGAATTCGATTCCGCTTGTTACGATTAGCAACTTCCTGTTGTTCCGCAAATGCACGTAATTCAGTAGCGATCAGGTCGGTCGAAACGGTCGCCATCTTGCCGTCAGGAGGCATGTTCGACACTGCGTCTTCTTTGTACTTCATAGGAGTCACAATTTTGATTCCTTGTTCTTTTCACCAATTACCAACCGAAACACCGCCGAAGAGAGAAAACAAACGACCAAGTTTCTTTTAATTAAAAAAAAAACTATATATAGTACCAGAAATGTCGAACGAACGTCGTTATGGCTTAAATATTTTAAAAATTGTTATAATAAACAATACAAAAGTTTATCATAACATATTTTATAAAAAAATATTTTTAAAATTTTCATATAGTGGTTTACGTTCGGAAATAAACAAATACAGCTAGATACTGAAATACTTTGACTGTTGAACTGCCCAGTATTGTTAAGAAAGGGGCACGACAAAGGGCGCGGGGGGCGGTGACGATTGTGCAATTAACAATTGGGCTCATACAAACAAATACGTAGGACTTCTTGGAATATTATTATCATTCCAAACCATTCAACCTCATCGTTGAAAAAGTGGAACAGAATAAGAATACACAGACGTTACAAGAAGCTTGCTACCCATGCTAAAATGTGTTACGTTTTAGAATGTATACTGTACACTGAATGACGCGGATTTGCAGTATCTATTATATATCTACATAGACGACCTCCGTGGTCGAGTGGCTTGCAGACCTGTTTTCATAGTGTCTGGAGGGTTCTTGCATATCCTCATTTAATCTGGGTAACACTTTTACTACCGGATTAGGAGATTTAGATTGCAAAAATAAAAATAATGTAAGCGCTCACAGCCGACGAAAATCTGCAAAGTAATGTGGAACTTCCTGATTGCAGTTGTTATAAATTATAACTGTTGTAACTAAATACAAAAACACGACAACAAGCACATAGAAAAATTCGCGAGATCCGCAGGTTCGTTCTGTGGCTTAGTTGGTATAGTGGCTGGCACGGTATCCTAGCAGACGTCGGTTCGAATCCGGCCGGATCGAAGGGATTTTTTCAGAGTGTTCGATCTTTCTATTAATAATTATAACAAACTAGTGGAGTAATTTGACATATTTAATAAAAATTTAAATGTAACGCTTTTTTAATGAAATCTCAAAAAAAATAGATTTCATTCTAGTAGTAGTTGCTAGGCAGGTGCAAAGGAGTCACACATAGGTCATATCAAGTTAGCTTTGCGTAGGTCTTTTTCTTATCGTATCGATGACATACACTATACTTTTGTGGTCCCGAACTAAGCGCGTCGTCCAATTTGAGTTTCGGCAGCTACACTGAAGCCATGGCCAGAAATGCAGCAAGGAAGCTTGGCATCTTCTCCAGGGTGAAGTGTTACTTTACATCGGGACTGTTGCTCCAGCTGTACCAAGCACAAGTCCGGACATGTGTGGAGTACTGCTGTCACCTTTGGGATGGCTCTGCTATATGCCAACCTTGGATTCAATTAACAACCGTACCAAGAGCCTTATAGGTGACTCGGAATGTGTGAAGGCGAAGCTGCAGAGCCTTGAACACCGCCGTAAAGTTGCCTGCTTCCAAAACCAAAGGCTATCAGATGGGCATGGCAATTCGCGTCCAGAAGGAAAACTCTCAGCCTCTTCGCGTAGGTATATTTTACGAAGGGTCCCCAAATAATTTCCAGGGTTAGCAACATACCTGCTCCAAGTCGTGGTTCTTGCTCCTCACTTCAGTGAGTTCGTCCCGCAGTTGCGCTCGTTCGCGGCTCGATAACTCCTCCTGTTCCTCTGCGTGCATGCGACGCTTCTCGCTGTATTGCAGCTCGCTCTTCAGCTTGCGAATGTCGTTTCGTGATCTAGGAATTTAAGAATAAATGTCAATTTCGTTAAAATCGTAAGAAATTACGCTCTTGGATGTTTGTGTTTTGTGCAAATGTTTCATTTTATGAGGCAGTACTTAGTATAAACTGCCTCTGTGGCATCTCGACTGTGATCTGGCAATCGGTACAATCTCAATTTTGACAACTTTACAGGATGAAGAAACAAATTGTTTGCGTCATTTATATAGCATCTGGTTTGTTAAATAAAAATACGTAGTTTTTAAATATTTTGATTACACATACACTACGTATTTTTATTTAATAAACCAGATGCTATGTAAATGATTTTTTCTTCACCTGTAAAGTTGCCAAAATTGAGATAGTACCGGTTGCCAGTTCACAGTCGATATTTATTTCTCCCATGAGTTGGGTGTAATTTGTGGTTATCTATGTGTGTATCCATGGCATCCGCAGTACTATTATTTTTATTATTATTATTTATCATCAATGTTATGTGCTACTTGTTTGAGGCCTGTTAATATCCTTTGAATACATTTTTAATAGAATACATCGCCTCTTTCAAAGTTACGCGATCATAATTATTGGTGCAATGGACGGAAACACTCTCCTCCAATCACAAACGGTGAGGGAATTCCTTCCACGCTGTCGAAAAAGCAGTAGAATGATGTTTACACTCTGCAAAAAGATAGTATAAAGTTCTTTTCACTTAATTAAAACATACCTATCGACCTCAGCCTGCGCAGTTTCATGCTCCTTTTTCAATTTGTCGAATAGCGACTTTATTCTCTCTAATTCATTACTCGATCTTTCATGATGTGGCTTCAATGTTGTTATCTCACTCTGTAGCGCAGAAACTTTTTGCTCGGCAATCTTGCGAGCTTCTAAAGCTGCTGTCAACCGTTCTTCAGTTCGTTTTAAATCACGGGCAGAAGCTTTAACTTCTAATGAAAGCTCATTGTTTTCGCGTTCCTGTTGAAAATAAAATAACAAAGTCATTTTGAATATACTTTTTGTAATAATTTATTTATTTAAGCCTTATATGGTTTCTATATATGGTTTCTTGGTTTTGTCTCAAGTTTCAGTTCAGCCCCTTGACTTTTAAGCTATAGGCTAACCCGTGTTATAAAGTCAGTGGTCCATATTAAATAATAAGTTCTAATGTTGTCGCGAATTATGTCGCGATTTAGTATAAGTTTTTGTAATATCAAGCATTAATAAATTTAATCTGTTATGATACCTAAGAGTAGGGAACTAACACGGCAGTACAGGCATCTCAAATGAAGGTGAGATATCAGGCATCTACTGGAAGTGCACTGGTTGGTCGGCACTACAGTTGGTAAGTTTGCACAATGTTTATGACTAACGTAGATACAGTATTTGTTGACTAGACAGCCAGAAAATAGAGTATGACGAATCAGTAACAGAATTAGAATGAGATCGCCACTTGTACTGAAGGTACAAGGGGGCATGAAGCTGTGGCAGAGGAAGGGCTGTAGGGGTGTGTGTGGAGACCCATCATAGGGATCAGAGGATCCCACTATTTCAGATCCGGAGGATCGATATGAGGTCAAGGACCTGTTAGGACAATTATAGTAGTCCTATGAAGTAGAATGGAATTAGAAGAAGTGTACATGAAGAAAGATACTCTATTTAAAGGTTGTTGTGATAGAAAGAATGTCGCATATGTAATTTACATTATGATTGAACCTTAGGCGTGGCGACGAGCGTGGTTTTTTAATGTGAGAAAGAGAAAACATTTGCGGTCATGAAAATAATTAGAGCTTTTAAATGCAATCCTCGGATTTCCGAATGCACCCGAATACAAAATAGTAATTATAAGATTTATCATCTATAAGAATTTTAATTTAGAACTACGTACATTATTGTAGTTTTGTTTTGATTTCCATGTGAATTACACAGAACTGTAAAACTATTTCGCTTTTCATAATTACCTACTTCCAACAATGTAAGAAAAAGACAATACGAGCTACTTTATATACTTTCCTTACGCACTTAAAGGGCAACTGATATCAATCCGACTAGTGATGAAAGAGACTCATCACTAGAGTTTTATGGCGACTGGACTCCATTTTGCAGGACTCGACTCTAAAATTAAGACTGGGGGTTCGAGTTTTTATTAATAATACTCAGTTGTTATACTAAAAGACTCAAAAGACTTAAACGACTTAAACGACTCGAGTTGTTTGCAAAGAACTTATACTTATTTTAAGTCTTATTATACCCGAAGTTTATAAATAAAAATGACGTAAGCAGTATGTAATAAATAATCATGTTTATTTACATATAATAAAAATCGTAAAATAAATAACTTGTGGGTAGAAATAAAATCACGCCATACGGCTCCTGACTCGCGACTCCCGAGGGTATGAGGCGCCAGTAGTTTTAGTCGTTTTAGTCCTATAAGTCTTTTAAGCTTCCTAGGGTTAAAAGACTTGGACTCGAATTAGTCTTATGACTCAAGACTTGAGGGTTAAAAGACTAGACTAGTCGTGAGGCGTTGAAAATTAGTTGAGGTTGACTGAGTCTCTTTCATCACTAAATCCGACGACAGCCAAAACATGAAGATTGCCGACAGATATTAAGAAAATAGTTAGTTACTGTAAGTTGTTGTCAATTGTGCATTAGGTGTAACAAGGACCTATAACGTAAAAAGCAGATTCGAGAAAATTTAAAATAAACTTTTAATGTTTTATGTTTTATATCTTTTTAATATTTATAATATAACTCTTATATACTTTATTATTTGTTTGTTCTATGATTTAGCCAAAAGATTGAAGTGGCATTATTATTTAAAAAAAATAGAAATATTTGAATATATATGTTTTCCTTGCGTTAGCGCCCTTGTTTGGTTTGGTACAACCAGTAAATTAATGGGGCGTTTGTTTGGTTATTGGGTTTTAGGTAAATAAATAATAACTTTAGATACTTATGTGAATCAGTCTTATTTAAAATTTACATTGAAAAAAAGAACGTATTTTTAATCATTCATTAAATTCGCTGCCCTCCTAGATGTTCCAGGTTGAAGATGAAATCGCTCGTTTCAGACATTTTTTTTACATTAAAATAAGTTTTTATAAACTGCAAGTGGTACTGTATCCAAAATTCAAACGCACATTTACAATCTATGCAACAAGGGCGGAGCGCCATCTTCTAGATGAATGAAACTTACGCCATCTAGAAGCGATAGATCCAAGTAAGTTTTTCTCATAAGATACTATAATTATGGTGCCTTAGAATAATAACGCATAGTTTCATATCAAACGAACTGTCACAAGTGAGGCAAAAATCAAATTCATGTAGGCTAGTTTCAGTAGTACATTGACTTAAGTCAATGTAGTAGTAGGTTACTTTTCGGTTTTAGTGAATATTTATATAAAAATACAAGTTGAAACGCGTTACTTCTTTGTGGAATGTGATGTTAGTATCTATTTTATGTTTGTATGACGTATTTTTGCATTCATTTACCGCACATTTCGTCATTTTTAGCTAAAATTCTTGAGCTGTTCGCGGTGCAAGTTGACCTTGAGCTTGAAGGCCCGTCCGCTCGTGTAGGCCCATTGGGAGCGCTTCAATTTGCCTCACTTAGCGTGTGCGGACTAGGTTTCTATGCGTTATTATTCTAAGTATAATGATTTGTTTTGACGTAATAACATCAAAATGGGCTTTGGGTGCAGAACGCCCTTGTCGCTCCCAATGCTTCAACTGTTGATAATGTATAGAGACTGCATAAGCAATTAGTGAAAGTGCAGCGAGAGAGCTTTCTTGTCATACCACTGATCCACTCAAATAGCACTATTTTCGACACGAATGGCTCCGCTGTTCCTTATCCGATATGCATGAAACATTAAACTAGTATAGAAAAGACAATTGTACAGGTCGTGATGAAGTCTATGTATTTTGCCCTTTGGCCTGTGATAAATGAGATCAAAGGTTAAAATTCGAAGTTCAAAGGTATTATTAATATACATATTCCGCCTAGTAAAGTATTTTGTTACCTTCCGCCACCTGGCTAGGTTAGCCGTCCTCGCTTCTTGTCGTAATGCTGCTATTTCTTCAGCACGAGCCTGCAATAATGAACATCAATGAGGAATATGCACTTCAAAATGACACTTTTGTACGCAGCTACTAAGCCAATTTTTATATTAACCTACTAAGGCCCAGTGCGCATCAAAATGTGCATAATATGTAGTGATTGAGACCCAGACAATATTATACCTATGATCAAGTCAACGCCCGAATACATTATAATGAAAATATCGCATTTTTTTATAATACAAGTGACGGGACGGACAAGTCGTGTCTAATGATAAGCTACACGCCTGTTCAAAACAGTTGCAGTGCCATTCAGAGCTTTAAATCGCAAAGATTTGAGGGGCACTGCGCCCGTCACCCTAAGACGTAAGTTGACAAGTCTCATGTGCCTGTAATTTCACCAGCACCCACCCTTCAAAACCGGAACACAGTAATGCTCTCATTTCGCTTGGCGGCAGAAATAGGTAAGGTGGCAGTACTTCCCTGGACGAACTCTACTGCTGCTGAGTTATTATATTATGAGCTGCTATTTAGCCGCTATATGACCATAGGGTATATGTATATAATAAAACATATTTAATATTTTTTTTATACATGAAAATAACATCGCAATAAAATAATTATGCACCTTAGTATCATTTAAAGTAATATTGTAGAAAAAAAATTAAATGTGGGTTCACCATTGTGCTGTTAGTCTCAAATTACTGTAAATATGTTCGCACGATGTTGTTAGTTATTAAGATAGACGTGCCTGTAACTGTGCCTCAGCGCGTTCAAGTTGTTCCTTTAGCACTACAGTTTGTGCTAGCACCGCGTGGTTAGCATCACCCACACTCTCAGTGTCGCTGTGGTGGTCCCTCTTAGCATCCCCACTGTCACCGGCGTCTTCACGCGCTTGACATCCCACACAGCCTCGTGTTTCTAATGCCCTTACTTCACGTTCCAACTGTCGGACGAGTTGCTCCAACGTGTTCACCTGGATTAGATACGTCTAATTACAATCAAGCTTTAAATACGTACATAATTTTATGATATCAAGTGATGACACGATCAAGTTATGCGCCTCGTGGTTACGCTCTAGCGTAGCGTTAGATTGATAAATAATGATGATTTACTAAAATTAAAATGATCAAGCTGGGGGTGCAATTCAAATTTAATTTTATTTTCTTTTACTCAATTTTAATGTTTATTTTATTTCAATTTAAAAAAAAATGTCATTTCATTATAATATTTTAATTTTTAGTTTTTAATGTTAAATTATTTAAATTTTATTTTATGCAATTTTAAATTTAAATTTTATTTTTGATTGTATTTTATTTTATTACATTTATAAATATTGAACTGTAAACGAATACCGTACCTAAGGTTTCTGTATAACTTAGAAGTGGACCAATGTTGTCTTAAATAAAAAAAAAAACTATTATTATTATTATTAAGAAAAAATAGAACTACTTTTATGTAGAGACTTATTGCAAATTGACGAAAAAAAACTAATGCGATTTGCGGGTGAAATTTTATTCCTACATAAATCTGAATGTAGGAATAAAATTTCACCCTACATGATTAACCTTTTCGCGATGCCTTGCGTCGTCTTGCAAGGCATTAGAAGCTCTGGTCTCTGCGGCTTCCAGGCGCTCGTTCAGGCGAGACTCGGTTCGTGCACTCTGTTCCTCCAAGGCTGCCTCGCGACGAGCCGCCTCCTCTATGGCGCGCTCCAGCTCCTTGACGAGTAGTAAAGGGTACAAAACATAACAACAATAGCATTTATTTATTTATTAACATTACGAACAACAATACAAAACGCTAACTATGTATTGCTAAGCACAAAACGGAAATGAATTATTATTATTGATTGATTGTTATACACAAAGATCGAAACAAGAAAAAAATCCTTTTATTCAACTTATCAGCTGTAGAGCTCCTGAGCTGGAAGAGTTGGAAGAGTTCGTCCAGGGAAGAACTGCCACCGTACCTATTTCTGTCGCCAAGAGGTAAGCATTATTGGGTTGCAGTTTTAAAGGGTAAGGGTGCTGTAGTGTGACGGGCGCCGTAGCAGTGGCAGTGCCCCTCAGATCTGTGATTTAAGGCTATATCTACAGCGGGACAGTTGCTTGAGCTGTACTAAGTACAAGTCCGGTCGTGTATAGAGTAATGCCACTTATGGGATGGCTCTGCTGAATACCAACTGGCCACTTTGGATTTAATCGACAAGCGTGCTAAGAGGCTTATAGGTGACTCGGAATTAGTAAAGACGAAGATGTAGAGCCTTGTACACCGCCGTAAAGTCGCCTGCTTATCGGTATTCTACAGGATATATCGCGGAGAGTGTGCGATGGAATTGCATAATTTAATTCCGCCTTATGAAAAGGGGTTTTCATCATCGACACTAGACGAAGGCTTGAGTTCCACCCTTATGTTGTTGATATTCCCAAGATTCGGAAGCGTTTCGCTTCCACATTTATATGGAGAGCGGACTTATTTCACGATCGCTATAACTAGGGCCTTTTCTAGGCGAGAGTGAATAGGCTTAATTTAGGTGTGCATGCTACATGGTCGACCTCATCGTCTCTTTCCGTCAGGTGAGATGGAAGTGAAATGTGCACTTATTAAAAAATATATTTAAAAAAATTTCAAAATATTAGTGGCACTGCAACTGTTGTGTATAGGCGTGTCGCTTACCCCCAGGCAGACAATTTGTTCGTCTTTAAACCTCCGTAATGCATAGTGACAGACTTATGAGGGTTGTAAATATATAGCTATTGAGTTTTTTTGAGATAATAAATTAGTAATTTGTTTGTGCAATTGTCTATCATTTCTGACCTCGAAATAGTGTTTATTGCCTCGACGTGGCTACAGCTTTTACCAACTGAGCTACGGGTCGATTCGGCAGGTCTTAGGAATTTCTCTATGTGCTTGTTGCGGATCTTTGTATTGGGTTTAAACGACTTTTTTTGCGAGAACTTATGAAAGTTTCTTTACTCAATCAGGTACTTTTACAGCTACCAGAAGATTAACAGAGATGTCGCCATATTAATTGTAATATTTATTTTTATTGAATATCACGGGAGTAAAACATCATGATATTGAATAAAAATAAATATTAAAAAGTGAATTACACTAACACTTTCAAGTACAGAATGTATGTATTTTTAAAATTACAGTAGAATAAATGAAAAAATGTTTATAAATTAATCAAAAGTTTTACTTGAACTTGGGCCTGTAGAGAGGTGACCCTAGTGCGCTCCTGTGCAAGCTGCACTTGCAATTCCTTCACCTGTTCTGAGGCCGAATTTGCAACGCGACGCTTCTCACTCAAAGTCTCCTGAAAAAATTGTAAACAAACTACTGGCTAATATCTTAGTATACCGGATTCCGCGCGGTACGAAGTGCATGCATACTTTATTGACAATTATCGTACCATTGAACACATGTACCGTCTCCCCAACAACACATTACATTTTAAAGTCCATTTCATCAATGGCGTACATACCTTGTCGACTTCTGTGACCCAACGGTTTGCAATGTGGGCATTAAGGTGCCTACATATTTGCTCAATTTTTTTTATCATTGGCACATGTGATCTGTCCCATATCTTTTCTTTTTCTACACAAGTTTTGTTTACAGTGACCTTCCCTAAACTCTTTGTTATACGGGAAGAGCACTATAAACTGAGCAAGCAAGCCTGCACAGGGACCTATTCAGTCAGGTCCTGACCCCAGACCAGCCCATATGCACGGACACGGGCTGTAAGGCACGCTCACTTCCCGACGCTGAAAAACGGCGTCTCTCCGTTCCCAATAACCTAAGCTGCTGCAGTGACCGGAGGAAATCTAGCTCATCTTCTACTAGCTCTCCGAGCTAGAGCCGAAGATGCAGGTCGCAGTGTCCTGAGACAATTTCCGGACATAGCTTCCGACTTAAAGGGCAATTCAAGTGTCCTGTTCGTATCCTCGCCTTGGACCCTCGTCTAGACCGCTACTAAGACACGTTAGCAGACACATGTGATCAGACAAAATCGAGTAAATGTTTAAGCAATAGACGCTCGACGATGATTTGTTCATCGACTTTGTGGAATGTGGAAATTAGATGCCGATAAATTTGCTCGACGTTAACCTTGATATTTATCGATCGCTAATAAGCACTGATCGGAATAGGTAAAGTATATTTTATTTATCTTAACTTCGATGAACAGGGACAGAAAGTGGAGACTAATTTAAGAAAATATTTTTTGTCCCGGTACTTTCGAAATTGACATTATTTGGGATAGGTAGACGAGGCGACAAGTTGTTGCTACCACAATTTCTCGGATTATTTACGAAAATTCCGACAAAAAAATTCATACTTAGTATATGTAATTACAATTATTAAGATAATGTATTTCAATTACACTGTTGATTTATGGACATGGACATGAAAGTCGAGTCAGAAAGTTCGAAAAGAACTACACGAAGAGTCGATGTCAGTCGATAGTCAGTTTTTTATGTATATTAAGTGATTTCCCAAATCTCGGAAAAATCCGGGGCAAAAAAATGTAGTAGAAAGGTAGTCCCGACTTTCTGACTCCGTTCCTCGAAATTTAGGTAAATATACTCTATCTATTCCGATCACTGCTAAATGATCGTAATAATTGTCAAAAATCGAGCAAATCTGCAGGCGGCGCAGGCAATAGATCGTCAAAGCACACCATTTCGAAAAACAGTAACGTCAAAAAATCGAGCAAATCTGTAGGCACCTGTAGATGAAGAGGTCCCGGGTTCGATTACCGATAGGATTAATTTGAGAAATGAACGTTTTTAAATTAGTTCTGGTCTGGACGTTCTGGTTAGTGCCCCGGAGTGAATGCGCGTTGGTTTGGTTCTCAAAAGTACAGGGAATTCCCTAGTTTGAGACCAGGTAATCCGTGTGGTTGTCTGCCACATTATTATTATTACACACTTGTGTGGAAGCCAGAAGTCTTCTACTCTCTTCCAACTCTGATTTTAAGCTGTCATTCTCCGTCTGTGCAGCGGCCAGGCGTTTCTCTGCCAATTCCCTGGCCCTGGCCTCAGTGGCAGCTTTAGCTTCTGCCTGCGCGGCGCGAGCACCCGCCTCGCGGTTTTCATGTTCCCCGCCGCAGAGCGTTTGCCGACGAAGCGCTCTTTCCTTTGCTATTGTGTCCTGAAATGTTACTTATAGTTTTAGAATATATTATCTGTGTTTTGTAGAAAGGGCGAAAGCGCCATTTCAAAAAAAAATCATGGGAGCATATTGACTGTTATAAAATATTTGGGTAATTCTTACAAAATCTCGAAATTCTTGTCCTTTAGGTTTATAAAAAAAAAGTATATAATTGTTGCCGTAAATTTAATATTTAATATCAAATTATAATCAATTACTAGTAATGCTTATATAAAATATTGATTAGTCTATTTAAATAATAATAATAATATAAAAATGTCCCCAAAATCATCAATCAAATATGTTCTGTGCTTTAAATCAACACAATTAACAAAAATAAACTTTACATTTTAAACATTCGATCAAATAAAATATGCTTTTCCAATATCAAAGCTATCCTGTGGTAAAAACACGATAAATAAATTTAAAAAAATGTATTATTATTTATGTCCTAACCAAAAAAATCATTCCCTCACATTTTGACCTTCTCTCGATTTGTGAACGCATTTTTAATCTTTGGTAAATGCATTTTGTAAGCTTTTAAAGTTAGCAGCACTGTAAACGTTAAAATTCAACGTGTGTGTGTAAAAAGTTTCTACTACAAAAAGATTTAATTTAAAATTCTAAGTTATGAGAACTGTCCATTTACGCCCTGGTTTAAAATTTCATTTCGGTTTTAATTAAGTTTAAGTTTTGAAATTGAATCTAGTAGGACGTAAATATTTCAAAACAGTCGTGAAAAACTAAAACATGCTCCCCTACATTTTTTTTCCAAATAACGCTTTCGCCCTTTCTACCAAACACCGACGATTGTATATGTCTGTAGATGAGAGAGCTAAAAGGACTTTAAGTCCAAATTTGGTAGATATCTTTGCAAAAATGTTTCTAATGGCTTTAGAATGCTGAAAGTCACGCAAAAGTAGGTATTTAACATATTTCATTTGACATTAAGATTGAATTTAAAAGCCTAATTCAGAGCCTCTTTTTTTAAACGCTCTGTAGTTTACTACAGAACTTAAACAGAAATGTTTTAACATTACTATTCGGCACTTCATGTTCTTTACCTTTCACCTAAAGTTATTTAATTTTGTATAATATTCTATACGACTACTTTATTTAAGAAATCATATTCAAATGACACCATAATTTAAAAAAAAATACTAGTCACCGACCGCCACTTTTAATAGTGTTGATTGTGAGCGTTATTATTATTATTATTATTATATTAAAATTGTGATAGATTACACATAATGAGGAATTTAAGTATCTTCCTGATTGGTAGTATTAGGGGTTAAAGTATGAAATTGCCGTTTTATTGCAATAGGTTCT
>NW_020653711.1:2706149-2783427 GCF_003589595.1 Hyposmocoma kahamanoa
TTTAACCCCTATTATTATTACCAAACGATTTATGATGAAAAGAATTAATGCTACTACTATTCTAAATAGCTTCCAAATTCAAAAGTAAAAAATATGTCTACAAAGATCGGACAGTATTAAAATTAAGCATAATGAATATTGCAATATTTATTTTATTGAATATCATGCCGTTTTTACTATCATAAAATTCATTTTTTTTTTTCAAAAATAATATAAATAAACTAGTTTGTAAGTATTATTGATACAAAGATAATGTGCAGGCATATAGAGAAAATGGTAAGATTTGCAAACTCGATCTGTAGCATAGTTGGTAAGAGTGGTAGCCACGTTGAGGCATCAGACTCTGGTTCGAGTACAGTCGGATTGAACTTTTTCTTTGTGTTTGTTCGATCTTAGTATCAATAATTATAATTAATATTTTCATCTGGCAATACTCTATGAAGCAGCACTAGTGTGTCTATCTACTGATAAATTAAAACATTGCATCACTCACAATTGCCTTAACGTTGATTTCGGTGAGTCTCCTATGACGTAACTCTTGCACTTGCTCTATTATGTCCTGATACAATCACAGTTCGCATTCAAGGAAAGTTGAATAGGTGTGAAGTTCTATTGCAAACAATTGTGTTTGTTTTACTATTATATCATACCTGTTTATGGCGTAAGACTACTATACAGTGTGTTGATTTGCATTCTCGCCATATTTAAGAAATTAATAATAGAAATAATGCTAAATCATCTAAAACTACGAAAAAAATTATTCTGTTCAATATTCTGGCTAATTGTATCTAGTAAAGCTTTGTAAAATTGTTTCGAAGTCGTGTGCAGCACGCAAGGGCAGTGACCCCGACACCCGCTTCACCGAGCGATACGTAATCTTTCTCGATCGCCTATTTACCTATTTTTTAAATTATGATTATGTACTAGTATTGCTATAATTGACTATTTATTTATATTAATTAGAAAAGTTGTTTAAGAAGAAAAGTTTACATTAATTAAAAAAACATTCATAATTTGAAACACTATGAAATCTTGATAATAACTGGTCGTAGTTTCTAATTTAAAAAGTAATAACAAAAATACCTTTGATTTTATATTGAAATTTCAATCAATGTGCTGCCATCTCGCGCTCAATAACTGAATAACGACAAATTCCAGACGTTTACTTTTTTCCAAAAAAACAAGCGACCATATTGCAGTAGTGGTATAAGGTTTACTTTCGTTTATTGTACCAAAAAATTTTACGAACAGATAATTTAAAATTTATTAAAATTATATGACTTAACGATGATATGAAACACCACCATAGATAATGTTACAAATGCGACTATCATTTTTGCATTCCAAAGTAGCAAAATAAGGCATTTTTCTATGATTTTCGAGGTTTTGCGCGAGATAATTGACACGATCACAACGTATAAAGAGAAAATGGCGGACTGAGCTGAGAACTTAACTATGTGGAACTTCGCGTACTGTTGGCACACGTGTCACGCAAACCACGCACTTCTACTGTACTTGTGGTTCTGTGCTAAGAACTCACCTTGTAATGTTTCTGCTGCGCTCGAGCCGAGTCAGCAGCTGCAGCCGCACGTGAACACTCTCCTTGTAATTCGGACACTTTATCCTCCAACCTCTTCATATCATTTTTCAACGCATCTCTCTCATTCTGCAGCTCTGCAGTAGTTGCTTGCGCGGCTCTAAGCTCTATATTGCAACGTTCCGAGTTGTTCGTTTGTAACTGTTGGATGGTGCGTTCTAAGGCCATCCGTTCATCTTTTTCGACTTCGACTTGACGTTCGAGGCGTCTGGAATGTGAAAGTACAAATGATAAGGTTCTAAAAAGGTAGTTTTAAAAGATTTGTTGTGCAACTATATATAGTATATTTTAGTAGCAGTAGAGCTCCTTGTGAAAAGGTTCATCCAGGGAAGTACTGCCACCTTACCTATTTCTGCCGCCAAGCAGTAATGTGAGCATTACTGTGTTTCGGTTTTGAAGGGTAAGGGTGGTCTTGAAATTACGGGCTCATGGGATTTTCAACTTGTCTAAATCTTTACAATTTAAAGCTATGAGCGGCACTGCAACTGTTATGGACTGGCGTGTCGCTTACGACCAGGTGCACCACTTGTTCGTCCCGCCATTAAATATCATAAAAAAAACAATCGGAATAAGAGTACGTGATCATCGTACTGTAACTTTCCGGCTTACTGAACAGTTCTGAATGACAGTCCTTTAAAGCAAATCAATATTTATCTAAGAAACACAATTAATTACTAAATTAAATAAACCTTGGTACTATTAAAAAATATATATACTTTATTACTTTAAGTAAAGTTATAGCTATAACGTTATATCTTTGTCAATGTATACGCCCAATCGCATAATTACAGTCTACCACGTTGGGTGGAGATTTCAAATGTCTTTGGAAATCTTTTCAAATTCCTTTCTTACGATACGCACTTGTTCTGTAAGCTCAGTGCTGTGATTTCGGCTTGCAGCCGAGCGCGGAGCCTCTCAGCTTCTGCGTCAGCGGCGCGCCGCGCCTTTTCCGCCTCGGCAGCCGCCGTCGCCTCCGCCGCTGCGAGCTTACTTTGCAGCAAGGCCATTTCACGACCTCGCATGGCAGCTAATTTCTCTGCAGATCTGAGTGTGAGAGTAAATATACATTTTTTTGTTATTCCAACCTGCTAACAGTTAAAACAGTCGTTACGTCCGTTCGTAAGTATTATAACCGCATATAGTACCTAGAAAGTAATCGTCGAAGAATCGCATACAGTAGTATTATTACTTAAGCAAGTGACGGGTGAAAAAAAGCAAAATATTTCTAATTTTAACAACATTTTAGGATACACTTACTTAAAAGTAGCCAAGTCGATTGCAGTGCAGTCATGTGAGGCATTGAATCCGCCACTGGAGTCCTCGGTTTCTTCTGGCGCGACGTAAGAGAAACCCACGTAGGGTAATTGACCCGCGAAGGGCTGACGAGCGCGAAAGGGCGCGGCGGAGGGGGGCGGTGGCGGGCGCGGCCCGGGGGAGAAGTGTGACGCGTCTTCCGCGCCGCGCAGGCAGGGCACCCACGGCGGCGCCTGCGCAACATATCATTACGTTTACATACCTGGTGAAACGGTTTTTATATACATACAGTTAATCGGTCCACCTGGACGGAAGTGATAATCGCAGTCTTTATGTATTTGCTATCGCAAGGAAGTATCCTTCAACCACAAAAGTGTTATTGCTTCTACCTACTCTTCAATCTGGCTATATTACTTTGCGGCTATATTATTTTAAAAATAAAGAGGGTAGTGGTATCTACCCTGGCGGTTGTACGCTTTTAATACCACAGTAAAGTCAATAAATCGCTATACAGGATGTCCCACGACTACGTCACTAAAAAGGAGTTAATCCTTAAATTGATCATCATCTCAGCTCGTTATAACCCACTGCTAAATCAGTCCCGAACGTGTCTCATCCACCCCCACGACGTCGTCCGACCATCTAGCAGGTGGTCTGCCTTGCCACCCTGACGACATCGTCTGACTATCCAGCAGGTGGTGAGCCTCGCCATCCCGACGCAGTCTTCCGGACACCCCGACGACATCGTCCGACCATCTAGCAGGTGGTCAGCCTCGCCACCTCGACGCAGTTTTCCGGCCACACCGACGATATCATCCGACAATCTAGCATGTGGTCTGCCGATAATCCGATGATGATAAGATTTTTTTTACATTTCCTTGGTTCGATTCCGCAATTTTTTTGAAGCCTTTAAATGCAGCATTTCTTACTTTTAAAAATAAAATAACGTCTCTATAAAGCAAAATATCTTATTTACAATATGTAAAACACTTTTCCTCTGGCCCGTAGCCGTGAGACGCTCTGTACACGGTTTGCCGCACAATCTTAAGTTCTGCTACAATATTAATATAGCCATGAAACAATGAACTAATTAATATAATAATACAAATACGCAAACGATAAATCACTAACAAATGCGATATAAAACATATCATATGACTGGAACTGGCCACTTTTACAAGCAGAATAACCAAGTCGGATTTTTTATTATTATTTAGTATAGGGGATACACAATAGTTGTTTTCAAAAACTATAAACAAGGGTTCCTGTGAACACGTAGCAACAACAAGTAACACTTGATAGCAATTCCGTGATATGACTGCAAAACATAATGCGAAGAAATAATTGAAATATCCCTGTTGAGGTTCCCCTGGCGAGGCCCAAATGTAGGCAAAACAGTTTCCTTTATAGGGCTTGCAAGAGATTGAACGATGTGTTGAGCAGGAGCGAATTTAACATTGACATATTCAATTCTAATGCGAACTCATTAAAGCGTAAACTTATGGGCGCGTTTACTATTATATTATATAGTTATGTTTAGTGGGCGATCATTTCGTGGCGCAGGTATTGGGATATATATGATTTACATTAAATATATATTATATTTTGTATATTTTATTTATGCTTTAAATTAAGTGTATTTGTTACATCTTAATTTTATTTGCTGTTACCTTGCTTGCTAAGTGCTCGTTGTTATTAGTCATTATGATACTATAAGCGAAAACCTTTGATTGGCTGTAATGTATTTGATAATGTTTTTATTAATTTGTTGTAAAGCGGTTAGTTTTCCAAAAAAAATAAATCCCTAGACAATATTGGAGTTTCAAGTATTTCTTTCTAATCAAGTTTTGGGGTTCTTTTCTTTTTTATTCGTCCAACTGCTGGGTACAGATTCATATAAAATGTTAATGAAAATTCATACATGTATGGACATACCCATTTCACCATCAATGCGTATAAAATTTCTTTTTTTACTGTTTATTTTCTACCTACCTTGAGGGGGTGGTACTTCTGTAGTGGTTCCATTCAAATTTGAAGAAAATAAAGGGTGGCAAATTAGGGGACGAATCCGGTATATTGGACTTCACCCACTTTCCGCTAATCGATTTCAATAAAACTTGGCAAATAGATGTAATTCTACAAACTTTTGAGGTCAGTTTTTTTTGTAAAAAAAAAAAAAAATATTTTAGTCTCATAATCCACTTATATTTCGGCCCTTGAATATTTTTAATGTAATATATTATACACACCCTAGACCTTTTACCAGCCACTTTATAAATATATATATATATATATATATACACACAATACCACTGACAACACTACATTTCTAGTAGTACAAAAAATACAAAAAGCTAAGGAAGAAATGCGTTTGTTTTACCTGATCGCGTATGGAATGTGTGGCGAGATGCGACAATGCGGCGTGCTGTAGGGTGTCCAGATAGCTGTGCCTTCTTGAAGGCTGCACGCGCAGCAGTCCCGAGACCAGTTCGCGCCACTCCCGCGACGGCCCGTCCGGAGAGGGCAAGAAAGGAGGCCCGCCAGTCGGATCGCGCTCGTATCTGGTTTCACATTAAGTACATTATTTTAACCTCCCAAAACACAGCAAACTACAATGGAAAAATCAAAACGCCGAATGTGCACCAAAATGTACTAATTACATGATTGGTGGTGTACTGCTGGATTCCGTCCGAAACAATTACCTAATGTCAAATAAGTAATACTCATCCAAATTAAAAAACGACGAAAGAGATTAGCACGTGATCGTGGGGAGTGGCACAGAAATTTGGAGGCTTATACCCAGCAGTGGGTGAAGTCAGGCTGTATATGATGATGATGATGATGATGCGAATGAAGCGTCATATTCGACATTGTCTTTTGATTTGGTCGAGTATTACCTATTTAACAGTTATTGTTTCGGATGGAGAATGGGAGCAGGGGGTCTACTCTCGATCTACGTCCGACATCCGTCCGAAACAATTACTGCCAAATAAGCAATACTTGACCAAATGAAAAGACGCATGATGCGAATGAAGCTTCATTCTTGATACTTGTATTAGGTATTATTACGAGTAGTATATTGTATTATGTACTTGTGTAGGGAGTGGATGTTTGCGTACAAAAACTACATTAGTTTTAAATTACGCAGTTATAAACCACTTTTTATTTTATGTAAAACTCTACGACGTTAACATATAACAGAGCAATAAAGATTTTATATTAAACAATATTTTAATTGTGTGAAAACCCTAATTAGGTTAATGTCTTTCTGTGAATATAAATGTCAACGTTCTTTTTTATTTTAGTAGCAGTAGAGCTCCTTGGGAAAGAGTTCGTCCAAGGAAGTACTGCCATCTTATCTATTTCTATTGCCAAACAGTAAGTAATGTTAGTATTACTGTGTTCCGGTTTTGAAGGGTAAGGGTGCTGGTGAAATTACAGGCACATGGGACTTGTCAACTTATGTCTCAGGGTGACGGGCGCAGTGGCAGTGTCCCTCAGATCTTTGCGATTTAAGTAATTGAAAAACCAAATACAAAAATTCGACAACAAGCACATAGCAAAATTCGTGAGGTCCGCTGGTTCATTCCGTGGCTTAGTTGGCATAGCGTCTGACACGGTTTGCTAGAAGGCGTCGGTTCGAATCCGGCTGGATCGAAGGAATTTTTTCTCAGACTAACTAGACATTTGAATGCTATTTAATATAATATGCGAAACATGTTTGTACAGGCACTGTCTCTCGTAACATCTTTGTTATACCATGTTTTAAGCAAATAAACGAATTATTATTATTAAGTGTGCGATGTTTGTATTAATAATTATAATAATAATACATTTTTTTTATTCCATTATTCCTAGTACCCACAATAAAGCAACACATACCATTATAAAGTACACATATTTTCCTATAAATCTAACCACATGTCACTTTTGTTATGCCTGCCGTGGGTACATAGCTTTTATATTTTGGTGTGCAAAGATCTTTGGATGCAAAATTTTCATTACAATGTACACTACGCGTTTACGTTATTCGCTATTATCATCAGTCTATCGCAGTCCACTGATGGACACAGGCCTCTCCCAATATGCGTCGTTCGCCGTTCGCCTGGCCGTGAGCTTGTCGCACCCAACAGCTGCCAGGAGTCTTTCGCAGATTGTCAATCAATCTGGCTAGAGTGCATACAGTCGACATTGACTGCGAGCAGTTATTGCTGCGCACCTAACACAGGAGCTCAGTGTACTTGTTTATTAATGTCGAACTAATAAAATAATAATACTTCACATTTTATTAAGAAAATAAACATGTCACTATCGAAGACCTTCATTTTATTTCTTAACAAACGACTTACTACTTGACTTGTTGCACTATAATACTATATTATTTCTATAAAATAGAAGGTGATGCTTTTTAACATTAATATGATAACACTTACTTTTGTATATTAGCAAGTATGGCCGAGATGGAATCGTCGTCGGTAGCGGAGAAGGGTCTTCGCAGGGTGACCAGCTCGAACGCCACTACCCCGAGCGACCAGTAGTCGCACGCCGACTGCAACACGTTACAGTAATATTGACCAACAAATATTTAAAAACATCCTAAGTAAGGAGAATTTGAGAGCTATGTTTGACCGTCGTAACGTACACATTGAACTTGTTGTAAAGTATCAAAACAAGTATGTTGTAAACTATTGAATTCTAAACACGTTAATGTACATATTTGCAACGGGTCTTACGCAACTGAATTTTACAAAATTGTAAGTTAAAAAAATGTGTTTTGAGAGCTTACAAATAAACGTTAGTATGTTATTACACTCCAAGCGCCCGGCGTAGTTAACATTATTAATTCACAAACGCAACTCTACATACTACAATAACTACAACACAATCAAATAAGCAAATAACAAAAATATATATTACACTTTACATCATCTCTACTATACTATTTTCAACCACTACCTTAATCAAATTTATCAAAATTCATACTATATATAATTGATTTACAATTTACATTCATGCTAACATTAAAATGTACTTTAAAATGATCACATAAGGCTCAATTTTGCAAAACCATTCAAACTACGGACATTTACGGACAATTTATTTCTTTGCTAACAAAACAAGTAAAATAATAAATAAATAACGCACACACTCAACATAGCCCCGCACTAGGGAAACCCTGTGTCGCGGGTGCCATGGACACACATATAGACAGCCACAAATTACACCCAAACTCACGAGAGAAATAAATGTAGGCCATACAAACATTTCTCCCGGCCCGGGAATCGAACCTGGGACCTCTGCGTGGCAGTCCGGCATGGTAACCGTTCGGCCACGGAGGCAGAAAAAAATATCTGATTTAGTTTTTTTCTTCAAATGTCGCTCTATATTATGTCTGCCATGACGCGTTGCATTTTTTGAACAATAACTTAAATATCCCCAATTATATTTCAATTTTTATTGTAATTTGATTTTTTTTATTGAAACTTTAATTTTGAACTAGTATTTTATTTTTATTATATACACTAGTAACGTAATGGGATTTATGCCTAAATAAATAATTGAATTAGTATTCAATAAAAAAACTAAGGGTATTTTGGAGAAGGTCTACCCCGAGTTCAACACTCATATGCTTTGTGTTAATCACGGCTACAAAAACTTGCCACAACCAGCTCTAAAAACAAGTGTAAGTAAAGCTAAAAGCGTCGTGCCAACCCACAATGGCAGTATTCACAATGCCGCGACAAGACTGGAGACAGACTGAGTGTCGTTGGGCGCAGTCAGCAGCTGCCAGCAGCTCAGGAGCCACGTAGTCTGCGGTGCCCACTGGCACTTCGGCGCAACTGCCGTCTGACAGACGAGCGCACGAACCCAGGTCGCCGAGCTTCACGTGCCCGCATCTATTGTAAATCACAAATAAGTTGTAGCTGGTTAACCAGTTTTGATGTTGCACGTAAAGAGAGCAGGATATAATAAATTGTAGTATAGCTAGGCTATAATTATAATCTAACTGCAACATCTGGTGCATATTGCTTGGTTAGCAATTAAGTTCATGTTTTATTTTAAATTGTATATTTTCTCACTCATATTCTGGAGACCAAGCAATAAACATGTATCTTTAAATCAACATACATCACTCTATCATCTACATCCATCCTTTTTAATAATATGAGACAATAGTCTCAGTCCACATACGAACTGCCTTCGTGGCCGATAGGTTACCATGTTGGTCTACCATGCAGAGGTCCCGGGCTGGGAGAAATATTTGTATGGCCTACATTTATTTCTCTCGAGAGTTTGGGTATGATTTGTGGTTATCTAAGTGTGTCCATGGCACCCGCGATACAGGGATTCCCTAGTTTTTTTTTATATAATGTCAAGTGACGGCACGAACAAAAGTATGCAGTGTAAACATTTTACGTTTTAACAAGCATTTAGGGTTCCCATAAAAGCAAAAATAGGGAATCTTATAAGATCACTTGCCAGCCGATATGTTTGTTTTCGTACTCTGTTATATGTGTGCAAAATGTCTAATACCTGTCTAGCAAAATATTGTGAGGCTTCACGTCCCGATGCACGTATCCCATGTTGTGCAGTGTGTTCAGCGCGTGCGCAGTCTCGGCCACGTAAAAGGCCGCGTCGCGTTCGGACAACGGATGGTTGCGCCGAGAAAGCAAACCGGCCAGGTCGCCACCGTTGCACAGCTCCATAACTAGGTACAGATTGCTGCAATCCTGTAGTCAAGTCATATCATTGCATGAGAAATGAAGAAATGTATTATAGTTGATTTTAATTACGACAAAAACGGATGAACATAGCTTGTGGCAGCCCGGTGTTAAATAAATGTACAAATATATGTGAAGTAATTGTTTATTTTACTTTCCTACAAAAAATGTAAAAACATTTTATTACTATTACATATGATACATGTTAACAGTATTCAATTTGAATTAAATACCTACATATTTATTTTAAATATTTCCATTATTTACTCAGGAGCAGAAGTGCACCTTGTGAAAGAGTTCATCTCAACTTCAACTCTTTCACAAAGCCACATTGCCACATTACCCATTTCTGCTTGACATTACTGCATTCCAGTTTTCAAGGGTGTAAAGGTACTGGTGAAATTCTGTAATTTGTGGTGACTTAACTCAATTTTTTGGTCAAATGTGAGTGGTCCATAGAAATGAATAACATTAACAATTTTTTTTAATGCTAATGAACTCAGTTTCTTGTAAGGATCATTTTATTGTAACAGAAAATAAAATCAGGACAGCAAACATTGGTCAAATTTAATGAAATGTTTTTTCTAACTATGACAAATTAGTTTTCACAAAAAAGTACCTTATGTATTCCTAAGACAGTTTCTCTGTATCTCATTTGGTTTCAAAAATCACAGTGTATATTATGTAAATACAAATAATGTACCTGAAAAGCATATTGCAGTTTGGGTAACCAAGGGCTGTTAGAGTTCGCCAGTACGTCTCTCTCGTCCTCCGCCGCGCCGGCGGCACGCGCTCGCACTGCCTCTTTGCGCACATTTTTCAACGCGTACACATCCCCTGTTTGCTTCTCACGGACCATCTGAATTATATTGTAATAACATTAAAACATATTAATTAGATTTGCAGAATCAAGTACATAACATTGGAAATTACTATACCTATACTAATAACTATTTCTCAGATTTTAATCTCATACAATTGTTTTTTCAAACAAACTAAACCAGGCAAGCTAGTTTTTAACGGTCCCATGTTCACTGTCTGTTGATTTTCAAAGGTGTGGAATGATGGTTTGTTTGAAAAAACAAATATACACACAACAGATCAAAAAAGATACTTTTATTTCCAATTCACAAGCACATATTAGTGCTAAAAATAGTTTCCCTTATCTCAAATGCTTAAGGATAAAACCTTTTTGTTTGATAAATGGTAAATTGGAAACCATACAAATAGACTGCCTCTTTACGAAAGGTTACCATGCCGGACTGCCATGCAGAGGTCCCAGGTTCGATTCCCGGGCCGGGAGAAATATTTATATGGCTACATTTATTTATCTCGTGAGTTTGGGTGTAATTTGTGGTTGTCTATGTGTGTGTCCATAGCACCCGCGACACAGGGTTTCCCTAGTGCGGGGCTATGTTGAGTGTGTGCGTTATTATTATTATTATTATTAAAAAATTTATAAACAATAGGTTGGTACACTTACATGGACTTCTCCAAAATGGCCCCTGCCAATTGTTTGCAGGACTTCAAAGTCAGAGTAGCAGACTCGGGTGCGCCGCAGCTCGGCCAGCGTGCTTCGGTCTACAAAATACAACCATACAAATCATACTGTTCACATATAGGAACTTATTTCCATTCATTTCTGTAACCTGTTGCAGGACAAATATGAATTCTCTTAAAGAGTGCATTGTTGTCTAGTGCATTGTGGTTTAGAAGCTCCTCCATCTATTTTAAATAAAAAACATCCATATGACAGAGAATTATAATTATGGAAAAAACTGAACTCTTTACAAAAATAAATTTAATAAAAAATGTAATTGTAAAAAAAACTGTGTTAGAATGTGCATGACATGCACTAGTTTTTCTGTCATAGGGGCACCTTTCCGTAGTACGTTTTATTTTGGTAAGATTCTTGAAAACAAAGTTTTGTTATTTGTGAATACAAAATTGTTCACTAAAAAAGTTCACTCTTTGTAATAATTGACATAATATGCTTGTGCAGTTTATGAAGAGCACTGTCCAAAATATACATATTATGTCACAAACATAAGGCAAAAAAATCACTTCAAAAGTCCTTGTGTATGTTTTTGGTGATTTTTACGGGTCAGTATAGTAAAAGTTGAATAACTTTTGAACCATCAATTCAGAGATCCCAATAGTCAAACTGATTGGAAATACCCAATCCTACCTCCTCATTTCGTTTTGGCCATCCTGTACAAAGGCACTTTATTATAAAGTGTGTAAATGCTATGGAAAGGTCAGTTAGCACAGACATCCAGAAAAGGCAAACATTACAGCTTTTCTTTCAAAGCTAGCACCAGTATATGTCCACGAAGAATCTACACGCTCATGGCGTACTTTTAGGTTTAAATTTGTAAATAACTTGATAATCATTTACATTGGTACGAATGACTAAATTGTGTATTTAACCGTGTGAAGGCGATTAGGAAGAATGGTTTTTATGAGTGTTAAATGTTGCATAAGAAATATCTTACATTTGTCCACAAATGATTTGACGAGGTCGTCGCACTTTTTAACAGGATCATCATTGCATTCATCGTATAAAACTGTGAGGGCATCGAGGAGTGCCTCGCGATCTATTGTCTTCCGGAGTTTACTCGCACCACTAGTCACTTTCCCTAAAATCTGTCGATTAAGACGCGTAATACGCACCGCAATTGGATCTTTTGACGGCTCCATTATCACTTTTATATTCTCTTTGCTACTTAAGTTTCCATGCTTTGTTTATTTACTGATAATTGAAATAATTGCAGTTCAGATCCAAATTCACTTTAGAGCCCGGTATTTTTGCCGTTATTTTGAAAATCGAATATTGACAGGCTGAATAAAGTGTTGCCATATTCAAAAATAAAAAAAGGAGGCGCACATACTGCTTCGATGAATAACTCAGAGAACGCAATCATTTTAAAAATGCTTAACTTCCGGTATACTATTTATAAACTTGCTACTCACAAGCAGATGGCGCTAGTTAATTCCTAGTAGTTTCGGTATATGTCACCAGATGATGCTATTTCATTTCAACTACAACTAAACACCCAACTATTTTTAAAATCATGCCAATAGCTATAAATAAAAAGTGCTAGAAACAAGGAAGAAAGAGTTTTTAAATTTATTTATTTTAAAACAAACTATTTTGCCTTGTCGAGTGGCGAATATGCTACAAAAGTAGTACAATAGAGAAAACACCTAATCATAATGAATATTCATTAAGACAAGTACTAAAGCTAAGTTCTAAGTTTCTATCACAGATTACAGAATATACAGATACACAGTCCCATACAAGAAAATGAGTCCGGTTTCTATGTACATGGATGACAAAAATCCATGGTCTATAACGTTTGAAATAAATATTGTAAATGATAAATGTGTACCAATGTATATTTTTCAAACGCACACAGTCAACATAGCCCCGTACTAGGGAATCCCTGTGTCGCGGGTGCCATGGACACACACATAGACAACCACAAATGACACCCAAACTCGGGAGAGAAATAAATGTAGGCCATACACATACTTCTCCAGGCGTGGGAATCGACCTCAGGACCTCTCCGTTCGGCCACTGAGGCAGTTTTTTATGGTAAGATAGTTAACAACTTACTATTGGACCGCTTATATGGTGGCGGTGGCACTGGCACTAGTTGAGTTTCATATTTAGTGTTGTCAGTAAGATTAATTAAGTTCTTTATAATTTGTAATAAGGTCAGGGTTCAAATAATTTGGTATAAAAAATGTAATTAAGGGGACGTCCTTAATTACATTTTTTATACACTACAAGATTCGTTGATTCACTGTTAAGGTTATCATTTTGCATTTGTGTCTTCCCTCCTACAGATGGCGTAGCGATCGAAATGCATATCTCTTGCCGTCACAAGATTTTTCCTCGAATTTTAATTACATGCAAACAAAGATCCTAATATTTATGATTAAAACTTCTCTAAACTTTCCAAACTAACACTCATAAGCGGTGGAGACTATATTTTTAAACGTGAGATTCTGAAAGTACCAAAACCAGTTCACGATCTTTTTCGATATTTCTCTGCTGTGACATTTTTTAATGTCACGCACACGAGAATTGGCCACCAAGTCTTTCGACATATACAACGGCACCAGCAGAAGTGCATTCTTTTGCTTTTCTTAGTTTTATAAATATTTAATTTGAAAAAAAAAAATTACAAATAAATATAATCAATGTAAAACACCAATGGTGTAAATACTGGCTTGCTGTAAATTGTACCGAGGTAATACTGACTAAACTTGACTGATAATATGAATAGAGCTTAGCTCGCTCGCTTAGCTTAGGGTTATGACCCTATTTTTAAAAAACTGCTTTGCGGCGATGGGCGGTGCTAGCCCATGTCGCGCTTGAGTGCAATTAATACCCTGGCGCTCTGTAGTAAGCACGCGTCCAAAATGTAATACTTACATTTAAGCGTGAAACACAGAGAGCGGGTGCGGTTCGGGCTCGGACCAGGTCGGGACCGCACCAGGTCTAATTACGTGTATTTATATCGCGCGGGAGGGGCGCACGAGACGGGCTCGGCCGCGCTCGATGTGTTGTCGTCCGTATAAATACACAGAATTACACCCGCCGCGGTCCCGACCCGACACGCACCTGACCCGCACCCGGTCTCTGTGTGTTTCCCCAATGATCGGAAATTCGAGTGCAAATGGTGTAATTATAAATATTGGGAAGCAATGGCCTGTTTACTTTACTTAGGTTGCTTGCGACGCGCAGGCTCTATGGAGGTGTCGCGATTGACTGTCAGTGCCACTTAAGACGTGTTACGCCACACACCCTGCACTATAGTTAAAGCCAGCACTGCTGCTTTGAATCGCTAACTAATGACTTAGTCAGGTGATTTAAAGGCGTAAAGAGGATTTATTAAGGGTTCAGATTAAAACAGCGAATTGAATTAAATATATCCTTCAATTTAATTTACTTATTTTGTAAAATGTATTGAAATACAATAAGTACCCATAGTTCCATATGTACAGATTTTGCTAAATAATTTCTCACGAGTGTTTCACTTAAAAAAAAACATTATACATATGTCACGTAGCACGTTACACACTACATATTATATTATACTCAATAAAGTATCACAATAAGCACTTAAATATATCTCTACATTAGAAAACTAACAAATACCTACCTACAAAAAGTTCTAACAATTAAGGAATTCTTAAATCATCACCATTCGGGGACCTAGGTCCTTATTCTTTGGTGTTGTAGTTTTCATCCTTAAACGTCACGTCAGTCAACCAGGTAAACATACTCCCAACCAAACAAAGAATCCAGTTGAAAGGTGAGGTCTTCGTTGATTGGTCGCAGCTAAGTCTAGTGATGTGATTAATCGATATCGAGTTTTCTGAAAGCGCCGATCGTTCCATACATGTCACAGTCTGGTATTTTGCTGGAGGTTGTGGTACAGATTTCGTTTAGATCGCGGAGGTACTCTCTATGCTCATCGACGCGCCGTCTCCATTTCTTGGCTAGGACGTCGATAGATTCTTCTTCGCCGCCCCATTCTGCTGGCAGTACACGCGCCGGGATGTGGTCTAAAAGTTCATCTACTTTCGGATGTACGTAGTACTGTAACAATAATACAATCTTTTACTAAACTAATAAATGGAAATGCAGTATTTATATTTACTTAAACGATTTTTCAGAATTAACGAATTCATTGTCACGATCGCGTGGAAATATCCAGAAGGCACGATTTTACTTTACGATTTTTTACGGTTCTAGTAACAAAATAACTATTAATAACTACATTCCAAAACCGGTTCATATCTCAGATTCTCGAGTCTAAAAACAAACTCAACTCAGCATGCCCGCTACACATAATTTTGTTTAGTACGCCGTTCGTGATTTTATCAAAAACAAAGAATTTGTGAGTCATCACTATTGCCCATTGAAACTAAAAATAACATACATATGTTGATATCTTTATTTACATTGATCGAAATAATTCCCGATTGTGGAGAATGGAGCTTATTCTTTACACTAAAAAGTATCTATGTAAGTATTTGAGGACTAAACTAAATTAATTTGTAACATGACTGATCTTGCCGCGTACTTACATGTAGGTACCTCAATCTCAATGAGGAATCAAGCACGCCTTAACAATGCCTATTCACCCTCACTTGGAAAAGTTCTAAGTTGTAGCGGGAATAAGTCTGCAGGCAGGGAATTCAACTTCATAGCTGTTCGCCATATTGGATCATCCACAACATAGGGTGAAACCCAAGCCTACGTCTAGTCCCCCTATGATGGAAAGGGAAACGCGGCATTGTTGAATGGAGTTGTAGATCCACAGATCTTTTCTCTGCCGCAACCTACCTAGGTGTAAAGTCTATTCAACGACTTCCCTACGGGTCACCAAAAACTAATTTACTGGGAGCAATATACGGACTGAATTTTTTATACTATATTTTGTACTATTGTAATTTAGAATAAATCTTCTTTACCTATATGAAACTATTCATAATGTTGACAAATAATATTATAGTACGTTTGTTGTACTGCAGATTATAAGAAACTAAACATTTATGAAATATGATTGCGCAATCGCGGCTATTTTTATCTTAATGTATATGTTCGTTCTCGTGGAGGCCCGACATTAAGCGGTTGGACAGCCTTACCCTACGACCGTCCTACTTTAGACTATAAAAAATTACAGCACCAAAATAAATACGAAACTTAATACAAACACTGAAAACTTGAGTATATTTTTCTGTTTTTATCAAGTTGTTGCGTCATACGTTTTTTATTGTACCAAACAAATAAAAAAGAAATATCAATTATATGATAAGGTGCCAGATTTGCTCGATTTTTGGCAATCTACTTTTTTCTGTTGTCTTATGAGAGCTTCATATCTGGCCACGATTTGCCATGGCTGTTGAGTGTCCGAATAGATTTCAGACTCGTCAGTCCATGCACAAAGAATTGCTTTGCTACCGTTTTGGGTTTTCTCTGCGAGTACAAGTACTATTCCTAAAATGAATTGAATTGAATTGTATTGTAATAACAAACTTTTTGTTGACCTATTGTACAATAAATATTTCAATCATAACAAAAAAAACCTTTTAATACAAAAAACTTGCACATCTCGCCATTTTTGTTTAGCCAAAGTCAACAATCTCAGGTCTACTCCCGTTCTCCGAAGCAATTATTATCAAATAATTAATACTCGAAATTAAGAAAGAGACGCATGATGCGAATGAAGCTTCATACTTGACATTGTGTTTTGATTTGGTCGGGTATTACTTATTAGACAGTAATTTACCGTTTTTACTGGGTTAGCCGAAATAGGGCCAAGTGCCAACTTGCAAGATGTAAGCAGTTGGGAAAAAATAAGAAGAAATAAACCCTGATTCCAGTTTAACTGAACTTGACACTTATACATACAAAGAAATACGAAACATTACAAAGAGAAATCGAAATGGTACTAAGCTATGTACACAAACTATCTACACATAAGCTATGCCACACTATCCCATCACTTAGAGTCATAAAAAAAACATAAAGATGACATAATGAAATATGAAATATTTATCTACCGCGTGTACTCGCCAATTATTACCGGAATGCATAGAAAACATGTAAAGATGATGTTTTGTAATTCATTTTTCACTCACATATTTTTAAAGTCATTATAAATTCTGTAAATGGGTAACTATCAGGTTAGTTTTTTCTACTTAATTTCGGTGGTGATTTTTATTATTTGATATTGCCGCAACCTTCACCAGGTAATCAGTTCACCTTGTGGGACTGCCAACGCTGCGTCTATATTCTACAATATTTATATAATAAAAATTGCCACCGAAATTAAGTAGAGAAAAGTAGCCTGAAAATTACCCAAATATTTTACTTTTTCGCAACTAGCAAGGAAAGTTTCAAAAGTGTACTAAAATCATGTTTTTAAGTCATAAACTATGTTCGGCAGCTGCCTTAAAAGCCATAGGACACTGGAGGAAACTTCGGTATACAGAGTGTTTTTTGTTTAATGGGACAGTCAGTATGGGAAAATCAGAAACCATAGACCAAATACAAGGAAACTGTCTTAGGAACCATTAAGAATTAATAAAAAGAAAAAAAAGAATTGTTTTGTGAAAATAATTATGGCTTAGTCAAATTTTTGGTCAAGAGTTGTCCATAAAAATGAATGAAATTGATCAAAATGTTTCAGTTTCACGAAGGGATTATTTCGTTGCATGAGACGAAAAAATCGGGACAGCCGAAGTTGGTCAAATTTATTATTTTTTTTATACAAAATCTTTAAAATGGACTAATGACTTAGTTTGTTATAAGTATGATTTCATTATATGGAAAGAAAAATATCGGTACAGCAGAAGTTGGTTAAATAAATAAAATTATTTTTCATATCATTTTTTTTGTTATCTTCAATGGTTTCGGATTTTTCCATATTGACTGTCCCTTTTTAAAAGAACTCTCTTTCAAAAAAGTGCCGGCGGCGGTGGCGTTTCGGCGGCGCGAGCACGACCCTAAAACGAATTTGTACATCGGTGTTTGTTTTTATAAAAACCGTTATACAAATACTTTTTCAAAGGACAAAATAAAATAACATATTTTCTATAGTAATCAAATTTTTATCAGTTCGATCAGGCGCTCCGACCGTACGCACGCGCAATCTTCCATATTGTGTATGCGTAGTGAAAATGGCGACGCGAGAAATTGACAAATTATTTTTTTAAACAAAACATCTTTAAATATAAAGTCACTAACTAACTTTTATCGCCTATCTATGTCACCTCTGCAGAGGCCGGACGGCACGCAGGTCTATACTGCAGATGACAAGGCAAATCTTTTTACCTCACTCTTTGCAAAGAGTTCGCATCTGAATCTAATCTTACCTCAGGCTGGCTGCACTATGGCGCCAATTCGCATACGGCAAAAAGAGGTACTTAGAACTCTGCGGAATCTAGACGTGAATAAAGCTAGCGGGCCAGATGGATTCCAGCACTAGTCCTACGTAAGTGTGCGCCTGAGTTGTCTCCTGTTCTCCCACGCCTACGCCTGTACCGCTCTCTCGTCTCACTTGAGACTGGTATAGTTCCCGGTCGTGGAAGCTTGCAAACGTGTAACCTGTGCCGAAAAAGGGAAGCAGAGCTGACTCTGTCAACAATAGACCTATCTCAGTCACTTCCATACTCTGCAAAACTATGGAACGTGTACTCAACAACCGTCTCTTGTCGTACCTTGAAGACAACGACCTCCTCAGTGATCGCCAGTACGGATTCCGACGATCAACTGGGGATCTTCTTGTGTATGCCTGTCACATATGGAGCGAGGCTATAGAAAAGCAAGGTGAAGCACTTGCAGTGTCTTTGGATATTTCTGAAGCCTTTGACAGTGTCTGGCACGTACACCTTTTAAGTAAGCTTCCCTCTTATAGGCTTCCCACTGACCTTTGCAATTGGATCTCGGATTTCTTGACCGAACGTTCGATTCGAGTGGTTTTAGAAGGCTACTCTTCCGAACATATGGCGATAGATTAATCAGGGTTCCGCACTCTCTGCAACTCTCTTTTTGCTGCATGTCAATGATGTGTTAATTCCAGGTACCTTTACGTGTGCTGATGATAACACACTTGTAGATAGGTACCTACTGGACCAATGCAAGGGTCAGTGGAGAGAAAATCCAGTCTTGTCGAGAGCCCACTGTTAGCTGTTTGGATTTGATACTCAAAGCAGTCTCCGATTGGGGTGATACCAAATTTAACGTTACCAAAACGCAGGTGTGTTTATTCTCCACAAAACGGAGTCCCTTTGAGCTGACTCCGACTTTTCGTGATATACCTATCCACACCAATAGCCAACTGTCTCCAACTACTTAGGATGGACCTGTCGTCCAATTTGTACTTCGGCAGATACATTGAAGCCATGGCCAAACGTACAGCAAGGAAGCTTGGGATCCTTTCCAGGGTGAGGCGTTACTTCACACCGGGACAAGCACCATATCTTTCTACGTTAGTTTTGATTATAGTGACCCTCCCTACCTACCCTTAGGGTATACGAGAAGGACACTATAACCTGTGCGCGCACAGGAACTTTACAAGTTCAGGTTCTGACCCCAGATCAGCCAGTGTACAGGGTTCTCACAGACCTCTGTCACTTGACTTCATCCGGTTCTTCGAGAGGCTAGTGCCTGCTGCTGTAGTGAGCCGCCCCGGGTGCATGTACATTACCCTCCCTATTTTTCAGATAGGTACCGGAGCTGTAGGCATGCTCACTTCGGAAAGTGAGCATGCATTGCGAAACCCGTTGTGCAATGCGCAACGGGTTGCGCCGTTGTGCAATGCGCAACGGGTTGCGCATTGCACAATTAGCACTACCACTAAACTAAACTAAACTAGCAGTTGCCACCGCTAAGCCGTCAACTCCACTACCATATCTCCTCATTGGTGGCGGCGCTGTAAGGCACGCCCACTTCCCGACGCCGAAAAACGACGTCTCTCTAGTTCCCAATAACTTAAACGGCTGGAGGGACCGGAGGATATCTAGCTTATCCTCTACTAGCTCTCCGGGCTAGTGCCGGAGATGCCAGTCGCAGTGTCCTTCGACAATGTCCGGACATAGCTTCCAACTTAAAGGGCAACTCACATGGCCCGCGCGTTTCCTCTCATATGGGCCCTCAACTCGACCGCTACTAAGACGCGCTAGCTGCTCACGAGACAGACGCCCCGAACACATGCAAAACCGGGACAGACAAACAAGTCAGTCTCTGCAGCTAACCACAAACCCAAGAGAGTCCATACCCAAGTCCGGGTCTTGGCCCGGACGCCCGCTGTACTCTGGTCTTGCCGTCGAGCCCGTAATCTCTCCGGAAAACCCTATCTCTCGGGTCGGTAGATAGGGACATCTCGGGTCGGTAGATAGGGACAGTTGTGTGACAGTGGCGCGGCGCTCATGTCTAATCACAGCACAATACACCTATTCCGACACCGAGAGAGAAGAGTGAGAATGTTGCCTCACGGTAATTATTGCTTATACAGTTAATGTTGCGATAAAATTATTGAAAACACCCAACAAACTATGATGATTGATAATTGAAATTAAAAGGAATAGGCGTTTAAATCGATCAAATTGCGATAGTAAAAACACAAACTAAAATTGGGTTAAGCTATTACGAATTTTAACGATGTTTCTTTCTGTGTACCCAAATTGGTAACTATTCAAATGAAATTAAATACTGCTATGGCTGAAAACTAGTTAAGAAAATACGCCACGAAAATGACGATGGTAATAATTTTCATGACAAGAGCGACAGAAAAATTTTGTGAAGTTTAGTGTATATGCAAGACGATAAAAGATCTTCCACTCATAAAAATAATTCACTAGGATTGTTGACATTCCCATCCAACGTAAAGTCACATTTAAAATTGAGGAAGCAAAAAGATTAACATATTCTTAACATAAGACATGTCTCAGAATTAACACTTACCCGTCTACGAACTTTCTCGTTGACACAAGATCGCATGAGCTGCAGAGGTGAGATGAGGAATGGTGGGGCCCCTACGACATGCACGCGCTTTAGCCTCTGAGGGTAGGCAGCCTGGGCGAGGTAGATACCACGGCGGATGGCACCAAACGCACCAGCTAACTTTGTTACCAATGATCCTCGAGCTCCTGATATCTGGGGATAATTTAATTAAAAGAGCTCAAAAAACAAAGAACGACATAAAAAAGTTTACTGGAGACTACCAACAATCTCGCTTTTTTTTGTATGATGCCAAGTGACGGGACGAACAAGTTATGGGCCTTTTTTTTTGACGGGGGGAAATCTTTATGGATACCCCTGAGCCCAGGGAGACTCAGGGGTTATTTATTTATTTATTTATTTAATAGTTTATTGTACAGGAGAAATACAACAAGTCACAAAGAATACAAGCGAAATTAAAAACAAAAGGTTCTGCTTATTTCTAATAGAAATTTCTTCCTGCAGACCTAAATACAGGACACCATAACTAAAAGAACGGGCATATGTGCACAACAAAACAAGAAAAAAAAAAAATATATTAAATTGTTATAAATTATATAAATACTTAGATAAATACATATTTTAAAATATAATACCTAAGATATGGATGGAATAGTAGATAAATAATGCTCCTTAACTCTCACTTTAAAAATAGCTAACGATTTACTTTCGTGAACAGTAATAGGAAGTGCATTCCAAAGTCTGACCGCATGAACAGTGAAATAGTGAGAATAGAAACCGGAATTGAAGCATGGAAAAGATAACTGGGACCTAACAAGAGAGCGACAGGGTTTATCCTGGGACCTAAGGAAGCTGAAACGCTCTTTCAGGTACCCGGGGTACCCGGGGTTATGTGGGGACTCTCCCTCCACACTGGAAGGGACAAGTTATGGGCCTGATGGTAAGCAACACGACTGTCCATAGCAGTTGCAGAGCCGCTCAGAATTTTAAATCGCAAAGATCTGAGAAGCACTGCTATTGCGCCCGTCATCCTGAGACATAAGTTAACAAGTCCCATGTGCCTGTAATTTCACCACCACCCTATTAAGCCACATATGATAAATGACAACTTTTCAGGAGAGAAGTTTTAAGATTTTACAAATGAAATTGGTCTATAAAATTTTTTTTATGCTTAAATAGAAGACTTTTGTTCGTCGCGTCGCTTCGTCAGTATTTTTTTTATGTCGGTATGTTTAGAGAAGCATAAGGATGTTGCTAGTGCATTCACTTTAATTTAAGTTGTTTTTTAATCGTCTTACTCCTCTCTCATTGTGACATAATATTTAATTGAATAATGTAGAAAAAAATAAATAATTTGTATTTACAAAAATTGGATGACAATATCAATTAGGTCCGTAGTAGTAGTTTGGCTTAAATCCGGCCCTGTATAACATTAACATTGAGAGGTACGCCAATCTAATAGCTCGTTGTAATGTAGCTGGTATAATATTAGAAATCCTGCTTCCGCAAACTCTATCGCCGAACGCACGGCTAGCCGGTGACGGCAATAGAACAGAGTGGTTATACTCAAGAATGTGGAACACTTAAAAAAAGGTAGTCTCTTTGGATTTGCGTCGTATATTTTAAGTACCAAAGCAGGTAAAATCAAGCCGTTACAAAAAATTGTAATGTAGTTTTTGTCAGCGAATTATTAGGTCCAAAACTAGTTGTCGACTCGGTAATTAAGACAAGTATAATAAGGTAATTCCCGCCATTTAGGCGTGTACATTTTAAACAACGACCGAACGCTTCGATTCTAGATAATGATTAATTAATGTTGCGTGTGACGACGCGCTATGCAACACGAGAGCACCGTGAGATTATGGGAATGCTTGCGCATACTATGGTATTATAACTATGGTAGGTTTTATTTTTGTAAACTTTTTCACCTTATGAATTACTGCTTTAACTTAGACATTTGGACACTAAACAATAGACATTCCCTGAGCACACATAGAAGTCTTATTATCGTATCGATGACATAGACTTGCAGCCCAGAACTATACGACTTGTTTGCCATCGTGGTGAAAGAACTTGCCAATAGGCAAGTTCTCGCAGATTATTGCCCAGGGTGCGACAGGCGTATAGGAAATGTGAATAGTACATTTTAGGGGATGCTCCTTTCATTCATTCATTAATTTATTCATTCGTCCATTAATTCATTCCTTTCGTGCACTTCTTCTTCACACACACACACCTTCATTCCATTACAAGTGCATATAGAGCATATATAGGTGCACATTACAGGTGCATTTGAAGTACTGCTACCGCATCTATTTCTGCCGCCAAGCATTACTGTGAGGGTATTGGTGAAATTACAGGCACATGGGGCTGGCCAACTTATGTCTCAGGGTGACGCGTTGTAGCAATGCCCGTCGGGTCATTGTGATTTAAAATTCTAAGTGGCTGTACAACTTCCATGGACAGGCTTGTCGCTTACCACCAGGTGCACGCCTTATTTCTCCGATCACTGGGTATCATAAAAAAATATCTAGGTGTAAAAAAATAACTGACCTCCCAAATAAAAACATCTCCCGCAATGAGCTTCTCATCGCACATGCGCGCATCGCTGACTAACATAACGGCGCGTACAGTGTCCAGGATGTCAGCTGCGCTCTCCGGGTAGCCTTGTCTGATGCGGAACAGTGTCACACGATATCCCTCGTCTGTAAGCTTTGGCATTGGCACTATATCCCTGGATAACATAAAAGGAATGGTATAGTACACACCTTGAATTAAGTAATTCTGTTGAAACACCAGAGGTGCGAATAGGCAGCTATATATAATAATAAATAATATACATATATTTTGAAGTTTACCTTATTATGTTTTTCTTTTCTCAGCCTGTTGGCTGTTGGCTGATTTCAATTACAGACCGAAATCAAGTAAATGCAGTATGATATGTATTTATGTTGAAAGTGTGTTGTAATAAGCCTATGTCGTCTTCTTCTATTTGGATGAACTTTCTGATAATTCGGTATGTTTTTAAAATTATCGCTTTTTGTAAGGTTACGTAGTGGATTTCTTTAAAATCTAATAATCTGAGGCTATGAAGAAGATGATTGGGGATAACGACTATTATATCTATATAATAATAACATACATGTTTATTTGTAAGGTATTAAAAACCTCGCGGGACTGTATTATTACCTACTAACGTTATAAATAACAACTTTTGTTCCATAACTTTTAATAATTCATCCAATTTTCTTTCGTACAAAAATAAAAATATTAAAATAGACGAGAGATGGCTCTGTGCGATAACAACTTCATGGTAGCAATACTAATAGGGTGGATCTTGCTTTCTTCTAAATTGTTGTAACGAGCAATTGCTTTGCTATTATGGTATGAAAATATATTCCTATAGGAGTATCTACGTGATTTATATACCAAAACAAAAATAAAATATGCTTCTATAATAAAATAATTGAATATCATGGCAGTAAAACATCGTGACATTCAATAAACTTAAAAATTACAATTATTAAAGCGATATCTCTAGTCGGCCGCTGGTAGCTGTAAAGGTACCTGTCTGGGTGAAGAAATTAATTTCTCACAGATGGCGCTACGGCAAAAATCGTTAAAAACCAAAAACAAATAGTTACGCAATTCAGATCCGAAAAATATTTTATTTCCTAATGTAACAATCGTGAAAACCTAGGAAATCTATTAAATATGTCGTTTAAGAATACCGATTTCGAGAAAAAGTTTTGAGGAATTCAATTTATATTGAATTGATATTCAATATTTTTTTGTGAATGACTCCCCTAGTCTGTTATAATTATTTAGACAAAGATCGAACACTTAGAAATCTCTAGCCAGGGCTAGCTGTAAAGTTACCTAACTGGGTGACGAAATACTTTCATAGATTTCTCATAGATGGCGCTACGGCTAAAAAGTCTTTGAAAATCAAATATAAAGATCCGATAAATCAAGCACATACGAAAATTCGGGAGGTCCGCTGGTTCATTCCGTGGCTTAGTTGACATAGCGTATAGCACGGTATGCTAGAAGACGTATTCGAATTGAAGGAATTTTTCTTTTTTTGAAGTGTTCGATCTTTGTATTAATAATTATAACAAAATTTGAGGAATATCTTAGGCATACTAGATGAGGTTGAGTTTGAGGAAACATTTAAGAATAAGGGTGTTAGTCAGTGGCGTAGCGTTGGTGGCTGCCGCCCGAGGCCAACCTTCATTTTGTTGTTCTATTTTCACAGTTTCAAAAGGAGTTCGTTCGGGCAGATTCGGCTCGATTGCGTTTTTGTGTTAGCCTGCCGTCGCTACCTGTGTGTTGTTCAGGATACATTTTCTCAAGTAGTGGAATTTACGAGTATTTTCTCATATTATTTTAAAAAAGTTTACTATATGGCCTGCTTTAAAAAAGTTTACTATATGCTGTGCCGCCAGAGGCTATGGCCACCTCCGCACACCCCTCGCTACGAAACTGGTGTTAGTGTTGAATTAACATTAACAGAAAACTTACAAGAACTTGCAGACGTTATTAAGTGGTGGCTCCGTAAGTGAACGATACTGGTAGATATCTTGGTAGCGCGAACGGGACATGCAGAAGGACTCGAACTTTGTGCGCGCACGCTTCATGTCCATTCGGCATCCTCGCACGAATAGCTCCAAAAAGTGATTATCTGAGGGCAATAATACAGCGATATGTAAAACAAATTATTCAATCAGCTAGTCGATGAAGTAAATAAAAATAAATGTGGTATCCGGTCATGACTTTCTCTTTCATTAGATTTAAAAATAAAGGCGGGCTTACATTTGGCTGCCGTGTAGCGTTGTGACGCGTCAGAAAGGTAGCGGTTTCATACATTTAATATGATTAGATTTATATTAGTGTGTCGCAATCTGATGTGACGGCTTGTGCTGTACACACAACACAACACGTCAGACAAATGTAAAACCGGCTTAAAATAAATATGGTCGAGTCTTTACTCAAATGATTTCAGTACAGAGTACTAAGAAAACCGACCTCAAACATTCGTGGAATTACATCTATTTGCCAAGTTTTATTGAAATCAGTTACTGGAAAGTGCGCGAAACCAGATTCGTCTCCTAGTTTGCTACCCGTGGAGGTGGAATATTTTATTTAAATTTAAATGAGACCACAACTGTTGTAACTTCTTTTCAACAATAAAAGTATGATCTAAATCGGTTCACGATACCGGCGAGTTATCGCGTAACAAACATACAAAAATAAATACAGTCGAATTGAACACCTCCTCCTTTGTTTCACGTTGGTTAAAAATCTTATATTTCCGCACGCTTGGTATGGTAATTTAATTATTAATGCAAAAATCGAACACAAAGAAAAAGACCTTCAATCCGGCTGGATTCGAACCTTTTGTATTAATTAATAATTATTAAACTAGTGAAGTCATATCGAGTTCTTAGGTTTTCGCGATTGTTACACATAGGAAATGAAACTATTTTTCCGGATTTAAATCGCGTATATTTGTTTTTGTTCAGTCAACCGTGACCATGGGACCTGTAAAGGGCCCGAAACGTCGGTTTGTTTGAAAAAACAAATACACGCGATTTAAATCCGGAAAAATAGTTTCATTTCCTAGTGAAGTCATTTCACAAAAATAATTTAATATCATGGCAGTAGAACATTGTAATATTCATTCAATAAACTTAAGATTACAACTTTGTTGTGCTTAAATATCGAAAATTATACAATTTCACATATACATAATTTGTTTCATGTAGTTATTATTTATTATTTTTATCACTTTCGTGTCATAAAAACACTTTTGATGTATAATCAAATGTAGCTTTATTATATCAAGGGTACGTCTATGTTTATATGTTTATGTATGTTTTAATTAGAATAAATTATAAAATAAAATTTTATTAAATATTGCTAAGTGTAATTTTCTAAGCCCTGCTTAAATTATTTACACAAATTCTCATATTAGAGTTCTTCTTCTTCTTTTAAATGTTATGGCCAAATCGAAGTAATCGATGATTTTGCAGTTCAGTATATTCTTCAACTTTTGACAAATGTCACTGTCAAACATGGAAACATATAGGAAAAATATTATTTTTTCTGAAAAATATGAGTTTATCAAAATGGAATGTTTTCTATGACGCAACACTAGGTACGTCTGTATAATTTTTATTCACATGAGACAATCTTTAATCTATGCAAAAATAAGTTGACTGTTGTAAATAATATGTTCATTATGCACGCTATGCTACGACAGCAGCTCAGCTAGTTTCCTAAACATTGACGTCAAAAGATATTAAAACTTCCTCAATCGTAATACGTAACGCACTGACATTGGATAGAAGATTTAACTCTGGCCATCAGCTGTTTCGGGTTGCATATAGATTGGCTCATCATCACCGTGAAACTCACAAACTTTATTGATATCCATATTATTATTTTTTTTTCAGATTTGGGCACATTTATCAGCTTTCATTAGAATAAGATTGCGATTTACAGAGAACGTACAGATGGAATGTTAAAGAAAATTACAGTAAAATCACACCAGCAGTGTAATAACATCGGATCTGTAAAATGAAAATTTTCAGGAGATATGTGTAAAGTTTCTACGAACTAAATTAATCTGCATTTTAAGCATAAATAGGAGATCTATAAAATTTCACAGTATGTAGTCAGGTAGGGTGAGGAACATACTTTAATTTGAGTAAAACGTTTTGAGCTCTAGAAAGAACAGATAATTTTTTTATAAGAATTTTGCAGTACACTACACTTGCGTTCGTTTACATGTTTTAACCATCATTACTACATTACACCACGAAGTCTGAGGAGATAGTGGAGTACATCAGATTAAAATAGATTAGAATAGATTAAAAGCCAAATACCTACACCCCGAGAGTCGAGCGATTGGAGTCCCGCCACAACGTGAATTTTAATTCGTTTGTGGTGAGAGTGCCGATCGAATTATCTGTCGACCTTCATGAAGGAAAGTTTTAGCCGAAGGGAACGTATCGGCGATTCCACGGCCGGTTACCTGACACCAGATTGCGCCACACGCCGCCAACAAGTGCAATTCGTGTAGATTAGTTATTTAGTTTTATATTGTTATAAATAATATATTCTAGCTATGTTAGGCCTCAACGTATATTTTATATGGGTCATGTGGCCTAACTAAATGAATAAATAAATAAAATAAAAAATTACGCTAAATTCAATACTTACGATGTACATATTAGCCGAAAACGTGCAAATTGTAGTAATATACTCTTTCCCTAAAAGATGGGGTACGAAGAACAGTCCTCGTATTTCTTATAAAGTTGATTATTTATTCGATGTATAAAGGTAATGTATAATTCATGTTCTCCAGATTTCACAAGTGTGAAATTTGTTTTACCTTATTCCGCATTTTGGATTGGAAACATCGTAGCGACAGCTCTTTAGAAACGATTAAACTTAATTTGTGTGTTTTAGCGACTGAAAGACTATAGTGCTAAACTCTTTAAATATCAGTTAGGCTCAACTCACACTGGCGCAGAGTCGAAGCGTCGCAACGCGTCAGTCGAGCTGCTTCGCGCAACGTCGCGTTACTTGGACGCAGTGAGGCGTCAGACACCGACCACACTATGATCCGGGCGCACTAATGCGAGCGTCGTCGCGCGTCGACGCGCGTCGCCAGGTGTTATAGTTGAAAAACAGGACGCGACACGACGCTCCGACTCTGCGCCAGTGTGAGTAGAGCCTTAAGGCTTCAAGTCCTTCTTCCCCAGTGTTTCTCTTACCCCACCTGACATTACATAATTTGTTTCGTGTAAATCGTTTTATTTTTATTATCACATTTGACTTTATTATAACAAAGGTGCGAAATATACGTTTTAATGATTTGATTGCAGTAAACAACGCTGTAAAACTGGTCTATAAATCACAAAGTCTAGCAACTTTGATGCAATTAAAATCCAGGTAAGTATTGTGGCAAGGCTATATGCGCAATTTCTCTGATGGGCAGTAATTATCGAACCATTATGAAACTTCTATAGGACTTCCCATTCTCACGATCCGATGCGGGAATGTTCTTCCGATTTATGGAGGTTGCAAACATTTGTATTAATTACACAAGATCAAACAAGAAACATTATTCATCTGCGCCGTAGATACGGGGAGTACATTTTTTTATAGTTTGTTACAGCTGAAGCAGAAGACAATGAGCTGAAGCTAGTTTGTTAAAGCGTTAGAAAAATTTATTAATTTTTTTTTAAGAAACTCTACTTTGGTAAAAACTAGCAACCGAATCAACTAGCAGCTTTTAGTAGCAGGAGAGCTCCTTGCGAAAGAGTTCGTCCAGGGAAGTACTGCCACCTTGCTTATTTCTGCCGCCAAGTAGTAATATCAGCATTTCTGTGTTCCGGTGTTGAAGGGTAAGGGTGCTGGTGAAATTACAGGCACATGGGTCTTGTCAACTTATGTCTCATGGTGACGGAAGCAGTAGCAGTGCCCCTCAGACCTTTGCGATTTAAAGCTCTGAGTGGCACTGATACTGTTATGGACAGGCGTGTAGCTTACCATTAGGTGCACGACTTGTTCGTCCCGTCACTTGATATTATAACCAAAAAAAACTATAAATAAGTATCGTAAATACGCAACCTTGTTGTAATAAGGCCATATCTGCAAAATGGCAACTTTTCAAGAGAGAGTTTAATTTTATTCGACATCTTTTTGTTATTTGTTGAGAGAGAGTGAGTTACTAAATTTCACATATATAATTTGTTTCATGTACTTCGTATCATTTCATGACTTTTGATCACTTGTGATTTTATAATAATGGAATAACCTAAGGAGAATTTTAAAGCGACATATTCTGCAGCCGTTATCTAGTGGCAAAAATTGTTAACCAAGAAAATAACGTTTAAAGCAAATAAATTAAAAAAGAAAATCTATTTTTCTCTTGCCGTACCTTCATACTTATCAACCTAGGAAAAAATAGAAATAGTGACAAATCGGTTTTTTTTTACTGGTCACGGCAGTATACATAACAATTTTTTCTTTTAAAATGTCACATGCGCCCTTCCAACTAACAGCGACAGAATTGTTGTTCCTAGTTTTCCTTTCACCCTCGCTAATACGTTTAAAATGGCAGTTAAAGGTTTATTATGCGAGAAGGACGTTCACCGGTCAAGGCATGCATGGCAACATGCGCCTGAGGTACCTACAAATTAACGTGTATCCAAGCCTTTTACAAGGTTTGTGTCGCAACACAAACTGCTGCTTTTGTCAGCCAACAATAGACGAGGATAGTTCCTTAAGCCGTATTGTACTAACCAGTAATTAACGTGATAATTACCTAATTTAAATATAAACAACAGGTAATTCGGTTATTGCACAAAAACACGGGAAAAACTGCTCACATTTTTAAATCAACTAAACAGGTTTCGTGGCACATAAATGTTTTTTTAAAAATATAATATGCGTCAATTACAATGTTTTTGAATATCAACATAAAGTTAAAATCATTAGCTGTATCCTCATTTGAAACTGTTGTGACCAATAAAAACAGTTGTGATTAGAAGAAAACTACAAAAATAACACCATATTCCAAATACATGTACACGTGGATGTTCTAAAAACAAATTTGCTGGAAGCCATGTACTTAACTCAGGGTTTAAAAAGTGTCTACAGTTACCAACAGATTGCGTCTCATTCATCTTGACACCTGCGAACTTTACAACTCGAATGATTTTAATAAAAACCAGGAAATGTCTAACATTGTACTGATCGCCACATAATACAGGTTTTTTGAATTTTTTATAAAAAGCCAAGTAAATTCTTGATGTAAGATCCTGTATGACGGTGCGATGAAATTCAATTAATTAATGCTGTATGTTAATCTTGTTATTTACGTATACATGTAATGCAAAATCGTCGTGCTTCAAAAAACGTTATATACTTTCAAAATGTATATTTCAATTTAAATCTGGTTAATTAAAAATAGATTTGAACTTCGAGCGATTACTTAATACCGTAAAAAATAAACCAAATTAACATCCGGATTGAAATGGTACGCGTGTTATTTGTAGTAAACTGTAGATTCATACTTGTTTGTGTTTGTTAACACTGTTTTACAAAGTTATAATCGCGGAGATTTCCATCGAAAAGATGTTTTTAACATAGATGATTGATGCATACTGCAGATATAGTCATACTATATCTCAAATATAATAATATGTTTTTATTTCTATTTTTATTCCAAAGCCGGTAAACGAAAAACAACCAGTTCCGTTTATTTTTGTAAACAAAAATTTGTTGATGGGCCTATTGATTAAGATGTTTCTAAATGTTATAAATTTATTACGGGCACCGTAGTTCTAAAGTCTAGCAAGAGTCTAGTCTTAGGTATTTCAGAAACCGGTTGCTTTGCCTAGTTCTTTCACCATTGCTATCTACAATGTTACTCAACCAGAATATCTACTGCGACTACCGAGTACCCTATATTTTAATCGCAAATAAATTTAAATTGTCATTGTAATTAGATAGGTATATCTTTAATAAATTGTAGTTGGCTTCTATGTTTTATCCTGTCACTTATTTTATGAAATCAAGCACAGTGAAATCGTTATTTTACTTTTAAATAAAAAGCTGCAAATAATCGTTCACGTAGTTGTTAATGAAATCTACATATATAATAATAATATACATATTTATAATCTATGATTTCGGTAGTAGAATTCCTTTCTTAGACCAATTCAAACTGCATTTCTATTTCTTGATTCTTTCAAATGACGTAGCAAGGAACTCTTTTTCAACGTTAACATTTTCTCTTTTCTCATTGACCCATAATTTATTTCCTTATTAAATAGTGTTACTATTTTATAGAACATTTAGGCTAAATATAAGCTAAAGTTAGATATACACATTTATATTATTCTTTGTTGGATTACAACCGCCATCTTTGTCTTAGCGTAGATATGTTAAGCAGACATTGAAACGAGATATGAAACGAGTTTCTCAATTTAAAACGTAATGAGCTTATAAAATTGTTGTAAAAAAAATATGGCAAGTTTGTGTACTTACAGTTTTTATACGAATTAATTTTCAGTTTAAGTATTGAGTTTTTTAGCTACCTTGCCCAACGCATTAGCATAGCAATACAAAGGGGGAACCCAATTTTATTTCCATAATTTAAAAATCCTAGTTTTACTTTCTAGTAGTTAACTTTTTATTGTCTTTTTTACCTTACCTGTATATTATCTTAATGGAAACCCCAGTTATTCATCATAGGTTATATTTACTACATATTTTTTGTAAGGCTTGCTTATGTTGAGTGTGTGCGTGTGTTATTATTATTATTATTTTCTTAAGCTAAATAATTTGGCAATAACGTTTCCTTCTGAGTTTCGTAATTATTTGTTATCTTTTTGAGCTGACTATGACTATGACTCTATGGCCAATGCTCAATAAATAAATTAAAAATTTATGAAATTGTGTCAATCGAAGTTTCAAAATGGTCACCGCAAAGATATAACCATTTCCCGCGAAAAAATGTCAGAAAGTTAAACTATTGAAGAAAATTGAAGATCTGGCAGTATGGCTAATTAGACGCCTTAGCCTGTCCCGAAGGACGAGAAATTTGACTTCTACTACTATACTCTGTTGAAAAAATAATATTAAATTAACATGTACATTAAAACATGCAAAACGTACACACATAATAACTATGCGTGACATTTACGTGTGAATTAATTACCACTTAAATAAATAGACAAATAATTCTGAAACAATAAGCTTTATTGTAAATATAGATGTCTCTATTTACCACAAATGACCGAAGTCAGAGGTCAAGTCCCTACCCACACAAACTGCCACTTTGTTAAACTGCAAATTTTGATCGTTGTGTGTATTTTGATGACTAATCGTCTAATAAATTTGAGTATAACGTTGTATTTAAACCAGTTTTAGGATCCTATACAATTATCAATGTTGGAAGAATTCGTGAGAGAATGAATAATAATGTAGTTTATTTCCTTCACACACAACTCTGTAACAATACTATATAACATTATGCTGTAATGAAACTATTTTTCCGGATTTAAATCGTATTTTTGTTTTTTTAAACAAACCGACGTTTCGGGCGCTTTACAGATCCCATGGTCACGGTTGACTGAGGTGGTACAGTCTCATGTCTCATACAGACATTTGTTGTCTGTGAAGGCTGGAGCCTAAATTATAGGATATCCTGTGCTGTCCAGGTCTCCACACACGGATAAAATATTATTAAAACAATGACTACGACAAGAATTATTCATATGAGAGATAAACAAAAATTTCGTTTAAACAAAGCAAAGTGTGAAAAAAGTAAATATTAAAAACAGAGCATCATAGTGAGGCGTGCGCGCATTTGCGTGTGTGTGTTGCATTTTAACCGCAATTCATGTACATGGTGTAAGTAATAAGACATTACAAGGTTTTTATGCTTATTTAAGCATCTTCTATTTAGACGAGTTATAAAATTTCCTACATAATATATGTACTTAATATGTTTCGTGTAATTAATTATTAATACACAGATCGAACACTAAGAAAAATTCCGAAAGATCCGGCTGGATTCGAAGCAGCGCCTTCAGGCACGGTACTTTGAAATAAGGAATTTTTAAAATAATATAATTTGTTATAAACAATGATTTTTAGAAGATGATTGGTTATAAATAATTATAACAAGTCTAGTGGAGTAATTTCATTTAACAGACTGTCTGGGACATCTATGGGCTGGCAGGTACCTTGTCCAACGCATTACCATAGCCATATAAAAGGGGAACGCTGCCAGCATCTTGAGCCTTTGCCGCGGGGACACAATTTTATTCATATAATTTACTCCTAGTGTGACGCAAAGGTACCCGAAAGGCCACAAGTTTTACGCTTAGGCAATTCCAGTAGCCCCGTACTTCGATACACAGGTTTCGTCACAACGTTGTCAAAATTCTACATTTAATTCGTATTAATTTATGTACGTATGCTGCAACGATACAGTTAATTCGAGATCATGTTTAAAATATCGATAAACGTATCTCGTTGCGCATACGCGTTCTATCTGAATACTAAGCGATCAGTTTCTATCGCAGAAAAGTCAATAACGAAATAGAATCATTGATCGAATAGGAATGAACGAGCGTTTCTATAATGAGAATCGAAAGTCAAGGGAAGGCGTAAAATTAGCCAATACGACCAGCAAGGACACTTTCTGTGGAAAATCGGTCAATTGCACTAAGTAGAGGCAACTTTAGTCTAATGTTAGAAAATTGGTTGTAAATTATGTGTAATTTGGTGTGCATTAAATTTTCATCTGGAAAGAGATCAATGTGGCATTAAAATCACATCTTTGAGTTTATATTGGGTGTCCCAAAATTTACGCAAGAAGTAATTTCAATAATTTTAATAGAAAACACAGGGTTATAATTAAAAATTGTAAATATTTTTTTATTGATCCGTGAAGATCCATGTACTTCTACATGGTATAGGGTTATGTATGTATGGTAAAGTGTGTTGGGTAAATGGCCTGCACGGCTTTACGCCGCTTCACACACTTTTCATGAAATTTTCGATGACTGATTAATAATAAATGTAATAAATTTTCGAATATTAGTAGACCTTCTAGGACGGATGTTATTAACAAAAGAAGGCACATAGCGGTAAAATCAAGTTCATATTTAAGTAGATACGGTTTAGAATAAGTAAATAAACTTATTTTTATGGTACCAAGTGACGGGACGAACAAGTCGTGCGGTTGGTGGTAATCGACACGCCTACCCATAGCAGTTACAATGCCACTCAGAGCTTTAAATCGCAAACATCTACGGGGCACTGCGACTGCGCCCGTCACACTGAGACATAAGTTGACAATCCCGATGTGCCTGTATTTCCACCAGCACCCTACAAAATCGGACCACATTACCACTTGGTGGTATAAATAGGTAAAGCGGCAGACTTTCCTGGACGAACTCTTTCAAAAAGAGCTTAAACCTCTCATGTTTTGTCCATTTTCTAAAGAAAACTCACCATAAAGCCTATTAGCTATTAATAACTATAGTTCGAATTAGTAATTTATGAACTCCTTAAAGCTATTACCAGAGGATTGGTAGCTAAGATCTAAAGGGGTTATCAGCCCCCTGATCACAATACCCCAAATTACCCCCATATGCCTCTCGTCTTAAATCAAGTAATTTTTAATTGACTGATTGATATATTGTACTTGATACAAAGATCGTACAAACACAAAGAAAAATTCCCTCGACTAGAACCAGCGACTGTTGCCTCAACCCGGCTACCGCTCCGCCAAATGAGCTACGGATCCAGCCAGCAGCTCTTATGAATTTCTTTATGTAAGTAGTATTTCTTAAATAAGAGAGTTATAAAACTTCACATTATACGTAATATGTTTCATAGTTCGTGTTATTTTTACAACTTTCATGCTATAAAAGCACTTTTTACGTATGATCACATGTGACTTTATTATGCCAATGGTACGAATTCTGTAGTTTATTATGTGTCAAGCAGCTGGTGTAATGAGTTGGAAAAGTATTTTTTTAACATGAAAATAAACAAGGATCGTAAAATATGAGAAACTAACGCACATATATTGTATACGTATATTATCATACAATTTTCTTATTAGGTATAATTGAACAGCTTATAATTTTATTTCTAACAAATTTCATTAAAGTATCTATGAACTGCATTAATTTAACTGTGTCTTTGTCAGCATTACTTATAATGCATTGTGCATATGTTAATATATACCATAAAATTAAGTAACATATAATGTATAGCATACTATTTTCTTTTCATAACAGCTTATCAAAATAAGCTTAATGCAGTTCAAGCTGTTTAATTATAATAAGAAAATTGTATGATAATATACAATATATGTATGTTTTGTTTCTAACACTTTTCATTGAGGTATCCATGAATTGCATTAATTTAAATGTGTCTTTGTCAGCATTATGCAACGCAAATGTTATTTACTGGCACTATTACCATGGTATTACACAACGGTTTAGATAGGTACAATTATGTTCGACTTTTTGTAATCTTCCGTTTACCTCCTTGTAATTATTACAATTCTTACACTGCTGTAATTGCAATAGTGCTTTATGATGAAGCTGCTATAATTACTATAATGCTAGAGTAAAATATATATATATATATATAATATGACATATGTTATACATTTTTATTGCATTGGTATTCAATTGTTTTTCTTTTATTTTTATTTTGACATTACATTTTTATTTAATTGACTTCGTATGCCACTTTGGCTTATTGCAGAGATTCCATAAAATTATTATTACCATCTATATCATGTACCTTTAATAACGAATGAATAAATGAATTGAATTGAATCGAATTTATTTTTTGTGAAATTACTCCACTATCTTTAATAATTAAATATATCATAATTAAAAATACTCTATTTTTTCCCAACTGTCCAAAAGGATGATAATGTTTTTTGGATAGACGCATGTATGTATGCTTTTTGGTCCAACTGTAGCCTGTTAGATTATAGATATATTCGCCTTGATCCATTCGGTTCGTAATATGAAAATGAAACCCCAGAGATAGTTTTCGAGTAATATCTCTTTTGAATTCAAGAACCAGACTCATGTCCTTTGCTTCCGCTTCAAGGACAAACCAAGAAAAACCATATTGGTCGACATTAAGTTTTTTTTTTTATATTTCATGGAGCAGACTTTAAAGGTTACTTAGAACATAATAAACAAATAAAAAGTAAGTAGGTAGGTACGTATCTCAATAATACGCAAAAACGAGTCTTATTCACCATTCAAAATTGTTAAAGCGCTAGTCAACATCCTTCTACCATTTTCTAGTTAAGTATTAATATTTCCCGTTTTTTACTCAATTATACATAAAACATATCGGTAGCGAAGATATATGAACAAAAAATGTCGATAAAAATAAATTTTCATATTTATTCATTATAAATTCATAAATAAGGAAAAAGTATGTTTATTAGAGAAATCTAAAAATACATTTCAAATGGTGAGATAAACCGGTACCGGTACCTGGTCGGGGTTCACGACCGGAAATAGATACTGACTTATTCTTCGCCTCTTGGATATCAAGGGTGCGACCCACACGACTGATAATAATGCCCAAAACTAAAATTAATGGACTACCTACCCAATGTATAATAACGTCTCACAATGTGAGTAAGGACACAAAAGAAACCTTGATTGTCGTGCGTAATTTCGGCAGCGATTTAGTATGACCTCAAAGACATGACATTCGAGTCCCAATTCGTTATATTTTTTTAATAAAAATTCACCAAACTACAGCATGTACATTAAAATGTACTAAACAGAATTACAAGCTTCAAAAACGTATTTTTCTAGATACCATATGGTCATATAGAATATACATATAGTGCTAAATTGGAATGCGATATTTTTTATTAATACTACTACACTGGGCGTTTACGTGATCATAGGAATAATATTTTCTAGGTCTGAATCGCTTCCCATGTTATTACATTGTGATGCGTACGGTGCCTTAGAAGGTTAATAGCTAAGGTTAAAGGCTGTACGGGTAAAAACTTTTGTCTGTATGCTACTGAATAAAATGGACGTTAATAATTATAAATAATAATAAATTTATTATTAATACAAAAATCGAACACTTAGAAAAAAATCCTTCGATCCGGCTGTATTCGAACCAACGTCTTCCAGAAAACCATGCCAGACGTTATGTCAACTAAGCCACTGAACAAACTAGCGGACCTTACGAATTTTTCTATGTGCTTGTTGCAAATCTTCGTTTTTTGGCTTTTAATAACTTTTTGTCGTAGAGCCATCTGTGAGAAATCTATTTCTTCACTCAACCAAGTATCTTTAGTGCTACCAGTAGCTGATTAGAGATGTCACTTTAGTAAACGTAATTATTAAGTTTATTGAATGTCACGATGTTTTACTGCCATTATATTCAATTATTTTTGTGAAATTACTCCACTAGTTTGTTATAATCATTAATACAAAGATCGAACACCTAGAAAAATTCCTTCAATACGCCTGGATACGAACCAACCTCTTCTAGCAAACCGTGTCCGACGCTATGTCAACTAAGCCACGGAACGAACTAGCGGACCTTACGAATTTTTCTGTAAGTTTGTTGCACCGTGAAAAACCAAAAACAAAAATCTGCAGGAAAGATTCAGGAGGTTTATATCCGGGCTCCTATCCGTCTCGAAGATGGTTTACAACCCTCGGAAAACGTGTGAAGTCCCCAACACGCAATAGGCCAATACTACGTCCTAAAACCTCGCCTGTGAAAAGATCAGTACCCAGCAGTGGGACGTACAAATGGGTTGACGATAAAACTATATAATAAAGATGCAATAACAAAGTTTATCTAACTTTAATCAAGTTTGCCTTTCTAGATTCGTCATAATACAATAATTCACAACATATTAATTTCATTACGTACTTAAAATTGTTGCAGCAATCATCATAAATTGTTGTTGATTAATATGGTTCATGGGCTCAAGTGGACAGAAGCGATGTGGCTTCGATTGCTTTATACAAATCAATTCAACCACTTTTTTTTTCAGTGCGTTTATTGACTATGGATACACAACAAATACATCTAAGCTCTCCATCTGTAATGTAATCTTGTTTATTATGTAGATATCAAACTAATTATAAAAAATAAGTACGAACACAAAAAAAACGAGTAAATCTGATTTGGACGTGTTTTATCGTACCATTTGTTGTTGAAGTCTATATTTGCGTCTAATGTTTAATGTTCAGTAGTGTATGTTACCTATATAAGTATGTGTTAGAAGGCATTGACCAGTACGAAGTTCCGCGATCCATATAATGAAGTCTGAGCACAAGGTGAACCACTTTAATCAAAGCTATATGTGTGAAATAAAAACACAAAGTCTTAACATTACAAGATCTTGACATGTGAATGACAACGTAATTGAGACTTGGTTTATATATTTTCGCAATAAGTAGTTACATTACTTAGCGTATAGAAAGGTTTACACTAGGTACCATAGAGCGATTATACATGGTAACTTTTAGCAGCAATGCAAACGCGATGCAGTAGCGGTGCACTCTCTAATCGTCTACCTTTACACACGCGGACGCGATATTAAGCAGCGATGCAAGCGCGTGACTGCATCGTTACAAACGCGTGATTACATTGCTACATTTGGAATTTATAGGCGATTGCGTTTCACGAACGCGCGTTTGCATCGCTTGTAAAAGTCGCCGTGTGTAATAACTCTTAGAGGATGGAAAAAAATAAAGTACTAGGTACTCGCTCTAAAATCACTGGAAAGGGTTGGGGACAAAAATATATTCTACGAATTTCCTAAAGTAATTTGTGCATTGCATGTACAGACAACAGCTTTTTGAATTCTTTTTGAATTGAATTCGGCGATTTTGTAGACACTAAAACTGCTAGTTTAGTAGCAGTAAAACTCCATGTGAAGGAGTTCGTCCACACCTTACCCACCAATTTCTGTCGTCAAGCAAGTAATATGCGCATTGGTTCCAGTTTTGTAGGGTGAAGGTGCTGGTGAAATTGGGAATTTTGAAATTGAAATTGGGTGAAATGGGACTTGTTAACTTATGTCTCAGGATGACGGGTCCTGGTTTAATGGTTTAATAACAAAAAAAAAGAAAAACACTCCTTGTGTGTAAAATAATTATAAGTAAGAGATTGTTTTATTTTTAATACCTTTATTTATGTAAAAAACACAAAATTAAATGTAAATAAAATTCTACGAGTAGGTACAACTATTGTATTTAAGTGTTTAAGCAGTTTGAAAGGTTAATAATAATTAATGGCTGGCAAAAAATTAACTTAGCCATCCAACAAAGTTAGATGCGATGACCCGGGTGCTGCCCATCGATGTCATTTTGACCTTCAACTAGGTGAGCTATTTGAAAATAATATGGAGTTCAAGGATACATTACTGCTAAAAAGTAGCATATGTAAATCAATAGAAAGTTGATTGTAAAATGGAAAGTTAATTGCGAAATACATAAATTAATTCCACCAAAAACATGAAATGCAAATAATGACACCATTCAACTCAAATCCTAACTTGAGCATTGAGTAGAGTTCTAGAATACGACCCTTAGAGTCGTATTCCAGAACTCTACTCAATGCTCAAGTAAGGACTTGAGTATGATTTGAGTAGGATACTGGAAATCATACTCAAGTCCTTGCCATTAGGGTCGTATTTCCAGTGCTTGAAATCATACTCAAGTCCTGACTTGAGCATTGAGTAGAGTTCTGGAATACGACCCTTAAACATAGAAGTAAAGAGGTTGTATATTTATTTAATATTTATGTGCTTTGTGACGTAAGTCATTCGTCATTAAAATTTAAATTTACTTACAAACATCTTATTTGTTTAAATTGCATAGGTGTTTTATAAAACAACGAGTTACATTTAAAAATACCAAAATATTTTGGCTGATTGAGTACCTATTTACAATGACCGGAGGTGAGTATTACGCGAGACCGCTGCGCGCCGCGCCACTAAAATAGTAATTTTAATGTGGCTGAATACTGGCAACAGTTGCCATAGCACTCTGAATTTTTATCAGACAAAGAAATAAAATGAGATTTTTTTTCAATAGTGTTTTATTTTACTTTCAATGTAGTTTTTTCGCAAATGTATTAAAAAACGACGTTTGATACACGTGCGAATTTGTCATTTTCACTTGTCTAGAGTCTTAACACTCGCATCTGCCTCGGGTCAAGAATCCTCGAGACTCGTGAATAATGACTAACTTTCCGCACTTGTATCAAAAATAACTAATAAGCTATAATGCCAACCGAAACAGAAGAGAGCGGAGTCATAGATACTTCCCTCATCGGCTAGTCGCAATCAAAAATTTCTCGTAATTGAAAACAGCATGTTGGTTTTTTTTTTACCCTTTGGAATGATGTTCCTTTATTTTTATTCCATCCTCTAAGGTTATAATCTTAGACTTTCCATCCTCTAAGGATATATGAGCTTGCTAGGCCACTAGCGGGGAAAGTGTTTGGCCGTTAATCTAAAAAGTTTGAGTATCTGTCTAAACGTTTTCTTTAGCAGAGAGCGTATAATAGTGGGAAATACGGGCAAAGTATAATGTCTATTAATTTCTTTATTTTATTTTTATTTTTAAACATTCGTACGCCAATTTGAACATTATACAAAACTCGAATTGTATTTTGTCTAACACTAATGTCTAATTATACGTAACTTATTAATTTAATTGCGTAAGCTCAATTGTTTGGAGGTACCTACCAATTGGGTTGGGGTCAAATGGATTCTCGTAAGTGCCTAATTAGCCATTATACACGAAAAATTACCTGTATACAATGTAAAAAAATAAAATAATTATAATTATACAATTTCATTCTTCAGATAATAGCCCCAAATACAGTAGGTACAAAATTTATACCATCGAAAAAATATTTGTATGTAAACATACTTGTAGCAAGCTCTAAATTAGTTTTCTTCTAAAAATTAAGCGGTGAAGCGATCTTTCGATTTTCACCGAATGCTCAATGCATTTGCCAAGTTCTTGTTTGTAGGCTTGCTCGAAGATCGTTAGATTTTTTGATGATTATTGAGTAAGTAATTGGGTAATTAAATATTTTGTAACTTTAATCATCACATCTCATCCCAGCAGTGGTTGTTAACGGTCTCAGATGAGGCTTATAAGCCTCCTCTAATGTAGCCATTAATTAAAACAAATTGTTTCAATTATATAACAATACCTCCTTTGTCAGTTTGAAAATGTAGTACTTTACCTTACATTCAGTACCTTCTCTGGATAACACAAATTTCAATCTTTAGCCTTAATTGAAATTGAAAATAATTATGGTCGAAAAGTACCATTTCGAGAAAAAGGTGTACGACCTAAACTATCCCAGTGTTCCCTAAAAATCTTAATAATTTATAATAATAAAACGACTTTTTTGAGAAATATTTTTTAAATCTTAAATCATCATCATGTCATTACGCAAGTAAATGAATTAGGTAAAACCAAGTAAAACTAAAAAAAATGCCAACACTTTTTTCTTGTTTTTCCTTGGCTTTTCACGGTTAGCATTTCAGCCACTTACAGGGTGTTTTGACTTGTTTTTAGAACGGGGAAACTTATAATGTCATAGTCAACGATATCTTTGATCATAACAATGAAATTTGGAAACGGATTTTTTTATGTCCATCATCTATAGTGAAAAAAGGATCAGGCGAGGAACTACGAGATATGGCATCATGAATCAACAATAAGAACTATTATTTTTCGTTATTAGTTCGAGATTGTATCTTCACTATATCACGTATTCAAGTCTACATTTTAGAAGCCTTGGGGGATACTCAAGGAGTCTGAAAAGGGGATTAACTAAAAGAAGGTCACATTAAACGGGGCGCCAGTAACCTACAACCTTCTAGTCTGACTCAGCTGGTGAAGACATACTGGATGCAAAAGAAAGAAGTCTGGGATTACGAAATGTTTAGAGGATGTCCAACGCTCAACAAACCAGCTTTTACATATAAAATATAATTATAATCAAGTTGGAAATGAAACTATTTTCCGGATTTAAATCGCGTATATTTGTTTTTTCAAACAAACCGACGTTTCGGGCCCTTTACAGGTCTCATGGTCACGGCTGACTGAGGTGCTATAGTCTTCAACCAGTTATGTCTAATATTGATGCAAACCACCCTATTTTTTCACTATAGTTACAATAATTATTAATTAAATACCTTATTTTTAATTTTACAAAGAAAACATTCCAATTTACGCTATATTAAGTTTTACAAATTATTTTATTGAATGAATTTTTATTCAGTTCCAATTTATTATTAATTATTAATATAAATTAGAATAAACTAAAACTATTAATTAGTACTGCAGTCTTATGTCTGTTTGGGATTTTTCATTAGAGGAAATACTGGGTCCTAAACTGGTGGTACGGAGAAACCATCTTCCCTGTTGAAATTAGGATGTTCTTTAATTTCAATGGCCTCTCGCAGCATCCTGGCTAGATAACGAACTTATTTTGCAAGGACCTGGGGTTTGTCAAACTTCATTGAATGTGTAGGTTTATCCATGACATGCTCGCAGACTGCAGACTTGTTTACGCGACGGTGTTTGACATCAGCTATATGTTCTTTGACGCGGGTACAAATACTTCGTTTTGTTTGTCCAATATAAGAGAGACTCTCTCAGTCAAGCTTGTAAAGTATTGCATCCTGTAAGGGGATGTTACATTTCACGGGTCTCAGGAACTGAGAAATCTTCCTCAGGGGCTTGAAATAGGTCTTTATAGATGCACGCCTGAGGACTCTTCCGATCTTGTTTGTAACACCTCTCACGTAAGGTAAGATGACAGGGCTTCACTCGACTGTTGGTGGTTTCACACGGAGCCTGCGGCATTGGCGTGGTATCTTCAACTTATTCGCATGTAGGACTTGCTTTATATGCTGAAGTCATTTCCTATGTGTAACAATCGCGAAAACCTAAGAACTCGATATAATGAAGTTCTATTCAATTAGCAAGAAAAGCAGTTATTCTGCGCAGCGTATATACTATAAAAAAAAATATTAATGCAATAATATGCAAACCCGGCACTACGTTGTACTTAATTAAAACAGTCATCACTTGGTTTTTCTTTGTCTATAAGATTTGATAATACTAAAATATAAAATCCTTGCAACAAAGTTGAGCATTATTTTACTATATTTTTGATTCATTTTGTATATTTTTTTATTATTGAAGAAATGTTACCAAGGTTAACTATTATAAGGAACCTAGGAACTGTAACTTGGTAATGTATGTGTTACCCGTGGTAAATAAAGGCCAACAAGTAAATACACTTAATGTGTTAGGTTGTGTATTTTAACCCGGCGGATAAGTGCATTTACTCATAATTTGCATAAATCAAGTGTATGATTAATGCGCGTTATGCATATTTGACATAGAAAATAATATTATTTCTTAGTTGACTTTTTATGAAATTCTGTTTATTTTTCAAATTACGTCTGCGTTTATTGTAATTGAAGGCAGTTAACACGTTAACGTTAACGTTAACGAGCCTAAACACTTGAATGTAAGGTAGTTTAATAATGGACATAGTTCGTCCAGCACCGACCGTTTGTGCCCTATGTCGTTCTGATTTCTTTTGTTTTGCTTTGTCCTCTTTGTTGTGTTTGAATATTGTAACTAGTTACATATTTTTACTTTATTTATTATAGCTTATAGGTTATATATTAGGTTTTACTTGTAACCTGTAAATAAATAGCTAAAATAGTTAGATTAACAATACTAATTATTACATGGTTACTATACTGGACACCCACGAGTTCGATTCCCGAGCCGAGGGAAATATTTCTATGGCCTACATTTATTTATCTCCTGAGTTAAGGTGTAATTTGTGATTGTCTGTCTATGGGGTTTCCCTAGTGCGTATGAGTAAAAAAATATTTTTCTTGTAGACCTTTTCTTTCTTCCAACAGAGAACAAAGGCGGAAGCTGGAAAATAGCAATATACTGAGACTTTTTATGTATGGTGAATAGTCTATAGAAGTCCTATTTATTTATTTAACGTGAACGATAGTAATTGTACGTTCCGTTATATATATAATAATAATGTGCCAGACTAAACGGCCTGATCTCAAACTAGGAAATTCTCTGTACCATGAGTACCAGACCAACGGAATTTACTCTGGGACACTTCACAGAACACCCAGAGCTGAACAAATTTAGAAAAGTTTATTTCCTCAATGTTTTTCTACCGGGAATCGAACTAGGAACCTTCTCATCCGCCAGCAGTATAAACCGTTGGCCCACCGAGGCCACCCATTCTTTATAAAATGTATCTTTAATTTACTTAAGATCATCATTGTTTTCTTTCAAAATGTTCTTTCCGACTTACCTAATCTCTCCGGAGGGGGTAGATGAGGCGAGGCAGCGCACATGCTCTTCAGGTCCCTAACCCCTCTTTCTAGGTCATCAGGCCCTTCCCCCAACTCCTGCTTGATCATCTCCGCCTGCTTCGCTGAAGGTCCCTGAAGTAACGTCATGGCTTCACTACACCCGAAAATTTTTAAAATTAAAAATGCCTTGTTGGGATTTTGAGAATAAAAATTGTTATAAATTTAAATATTTATTACAAGTAAATTTTAGATACGTGCTCAAGCTAAGCGAGAACAAAACTGCGAGCCAGTTACAAGCTGCCTTTTATATAAACAGATCGTGATGGAAATTGTAAGGACAAATAGATGCCGTGCACACTGGCCAGTAGAAGAACCGCCCTCGCCTCCGCCGGTATTTGTTATAACTTTATTTTTTATGCTTGTTACGGGAAATTTTCATGTTAATCGTCTCTACCTAATTTTGGTGGCAATTTTTATTATTAAATAACATTTCCGGTTACCATACTCGAATATTAAGTAATCATGATAATTAATAAGTCCGTGAAAAGTAATTAAAACACTCCACTAGATTTACATAATTTTATTCAGCTGGGTAGCCAAAGTGTCATGACTGTATCCAGAATACCCTTTACTTAATTTATAATAGTAAAACGTTATTTATAATAATAAAATAACAAGTACTTACGCACAAAATTAATACAATATCTATATTTGACAATGATAACTGCAATATTTGAATAATATGAATATGAATATTCGAAATTGCCACCGAAATTAGGTCGAGTCTTCAAAAGTGACCCCACACTTGCTTAATATTACTAAGAAGTTACAAGGTGCATCAAAGACCCTTGTTCACTTGTAATTATTGTTTATGTGCGTATTATTTTTTAAATTTAGTTATTGATTTTAAGTTTATATTTACGTTGTTTTTGCAAGTGAATACATCACTAATAATTAATTGTACGGTAACATAAATTCTTCACCACATTTAATTTAACTGGAAGTGAAGCTATAAATTTAAAAAATTAAGGGTTTGAAAATAACAAATACAATGCGATTTAGATTCGAAAAAAATGTTTAATTTAATTTTGTTTTATTTTAAACAAAGTGAACATGATAAATGATACTTGTAGATGAAAGCTGACTTGTTAATATGGTGAGGATGCGTGCTTGACACTCACCGTAGTCATACTTTAAGCAAGTATCTAATTGGAGTGTTGATGACGATCGGCGTTTTTTAAACGCTGATGGTGCTGTTGTAAACAGTCCTTTACAATTACGTACGACTTGAGCGCGTATATATTTAGTACCAAACGTGTTGATTAATAATTATCAACATTTATAATAACACGTATACATATATGTTGCAAATAACGACGAGGTAATAAAAGTAAATAAAAAAACACTCGCGCAGATGGAATTATCTCCTATACCTACCAAATTCAAATCTAATTATTAAATTTAATGGAGTTAGTTTTTTGCAATGTTTTGTTGGAATTCCCAAATTACTTCAGGTAGACGAAACGTCTAAACTTGGTTTTAATATAGAGCAACTACTAACCTAGTTTTAAGAAGAGGATACTCACGAAACGAAAAAACACCAAAGCACTTAATTATGTTTACCTCCCACACTACCTTAAATCAGCTGTTCCTAAATTCGTAAGTCATGAGTCCAAAATGCACGTTTGGTTACCAAAATAGGCTGTCCAAACGAAGTTGATCTTAATGAGTAATAGTAAGACCTCTAAATCTGTCGCATATCGTAGAGACACACAATGTTCCTGGTGTTTTTTTAAACTTTTTTTTTTTAATTTATGTTTTAAATGGTGGACGAAAACACAGCTGCGCGTTTGAGACACCGTGTGACTCTAAAACGCTACAATACCAATATCACCCGTGACGAGTCAAAGTGTTATTGTGCCTGTTTCTTACGTGTAAACTAGTTGTTGTTTTTTCCATTCTTTCCGTAAAGGAAAAGGCAAAAATTTGACACCATACAGCCAAATCTTGGTAAATTTTTCTTATTTATTTACTATGACAATGCCCTTAGATATATGAAAAAGATCTATGACATTGCTATCACATCAATGTGCATCAATACTCGTGCTTTTATTTTTTTCTATCCTCGAAGTGCTACAACTTGGCATTGTTGGGAAGACCTAAGTGATGTGTGGTTCCTTGTCATAAATAATATGAGCCTACACATTACCATAAATAAAATAAAAGCACTTTGGACGTATGATTACGTGTGGCTTTATTAGACCAAAGTTACTCAGCTTTTTTTTAGCTAACCTGTGGTCGATAACCGAAATTCGTTCTGAGCGTCTGTTTACATCAAACTTTACACAAGGTAAATAAAGAAAACCAACAAAATATATTTACTTTTCAAATCTAAGTATATTTATTGGTACATTTAGTATATATAAAGAAGCATTTCAAAAGTGCTATGTATAATGTGAAATGTTATAACTCTCCTATTTAAGTATAAAAAGTTATACACGAATTTCTTTCTTAGAATCTTTAAACCTCACCTGAAAGTTGTGATTTTGCAGATGTTGCCACAAGTGCAATTTTTACAATGTTACATGTGATATGTCTTGCAAACTAGAATGCTAATGCTTAAATTCGCTTCAAAATGTTGGAATAATATTCTACCACTTATACGTGACGAGTCTTCCAAACAAATTCAAAACACTTTACCGGCAACACCTACTCTCGTTACAAAAAACTGTCTAATTTGTTGAAATTTTAATATTAATATTGGTTTTCATATCCCCATGTACTCTTCTTCGTAGCCTTTCTAAATATGCATTTTTATCGAGTTTTTAGGTTTTCGCGATTGTTACACATAGGAAATGACACTATGTTTCCGGATTTAAATCGCTATCTAAGGGCGTATCTCTGAGATACAAAAGGGCTTTTAGTTTTTTTTATACCATTCCATAGCTATAATAATTTCGCATCTAATGGTATAATAGAAATAGCGCTATCTAACTTAAAACATTTAAAAAACCACTAAGAAATATTTTTAAATAAAATACAATTACATAAAATGCAATTTACAAAAAGTCGATTTTCCCAAAACTTACTCAGATTGAGATAGCGCTTTTCGGCTTATCAGGGTAGTGTTAGCGGATTACATCAATAATTATAATAAATACAATTGTTTATTGAATAACTTATTGTACAAATGAATAACTAAAGACTGCGAATAAATGTAAAATATAACATATATACCTGAAGTAGGAGACTCCTGTATTTCAGGTAAAAAGTACTAATTATACAGGTATGTGATTAAATTATAAACAAAAAAAATAACGAAACAATAAAATGCATATCATATACCTATACGCGAATTATATATATATTAGACAACATTTATTTTGGGATAATTAAGAATTCTCTGTATCATCGGAAACATATTTTGAAGGAATTCTTGGAGAATTTTCTTAACCTTTATGTAACAAAAATGATATATGGCTAATTTGGCGTTTAATTTATTATACAAAAATGGCCCAAGAATCACAAAAAATCTGGAAATAAACAAATGTTTTGATGATACATTTTTTTTTTCTTTCAATAACAAAATTCATTAATCCCTACACGGAACACTTTGTGTTCACAATTTCGTTTATCAAGTTCCACACTATTCGTAAATTACGATGGGCAATGGTCCATTGTAATTTACTAACAGGACCAATGCACACTTACGCACGTTAAGGGCCATTGTACGTGAACTAATTGGCCTAACTTAAAAAAAATTGAACTGTCTAACCAGCCCACCTTCCGCCAGAAGAGCGTTAGCTGGTTCAGGGTAGGCATTGCTGCTAAGAGAGACCTTGGTGTACCTACCAAGAGTTTGATGTTTAATGTCGTCTATAGTGGTGTATTCCTGGAGAACATGTGCGTTCCAACCGCAAAATTTTCAGATTTTGTTAAAAAAGGTTATGATTTTATCTATCATTGAATAAATGCCCGTTCTTGAGTTCTAGTGTAGATCTAAAAAAAATATCATATTAATCTATTTAATAATAACGCATAAAAGTATAATAATAATAACGCACATACTCTACATAATAATAATAACGCACATACTAGGGAAACCCTGCGTCTCTGGTGCCATGGACACACATACAGACAACCACAAGTTACAACCAGACTCACGGGAGAAATAAATGTAGTCCATACAAATATTTCTCCCGGCCCGGGAATCGAGCTCTACCTCTACGTGGCAGATGGTAACCGTTCGGCCACAGAGGCAGTTTAAATAATTTATTCCTAACGTTAAATAAAAAAGTAACCAATTTACACCTGACAAGCAATCCCATCTGTCTCAACAACGTTGTTGAGACAGATGGGATTGCTTGTCAGGTTCAACAGACGGAGATAGGGACGATTGAAAAGGCATCGGCGAGATTTAGAGATAGCCCCTTCCTTTATTAACTTTGGGTAACCTAAAACAAATGCATTCATATACGTCTACATGCGCGTGTGTGTATTCGTATGTGAGCGAGAGCTCACGTGTATGCTTGAGTAACTTCGTGCTAGGTATAACAGGGTATGCGCGCGAAAATATTTGGTGTGTTAAATGTGTCCATGCTAGTTAGTGTTGATTGATAAACATGTCGTAGTGACGACCGGTCATACAAAAGCATCATCAATCGCGCAAGGCGCGCTGGCTCACACTGATCGGCGCGGTATTTATGTGCGCGCTCTCCGCCAGTCTCGCTGAATCGCCGCGATGTTTCCAGGCCAGCGTCACCGCTGCGCGGGCGGCGCTGCTGTCGCGGCGTTGTTGCCTCGGTTGTTTGACCGACTAGTTAGGCTTGATTCGTATCACCGAGACGCAACGCAACGCGATGTGACGCGGCGCGAAGCTACATTCTAGCGTGCAGTGCAAAATTAACTTTATCCTCTACAAAATAAGGCAACATTTCATTTAACAAAAACATGAAAACGGGCTGCAGCAAGCGGCCACGGGCTGCAGCCAGCTGCGACAGGCGCACGTTAGTAAATGCAATGTACTATAGAACATATTCCCTATTAATTAAAGTACACATTTCTTCAAACAACAAAAAACAAAAGGGTAAAGCCGCGCAGCGTAGCGCTGTCCGACTCCGCCCACTTGTCTCGCCTCTGACAATACAAAGTGTAACTTAGCTTCTCAACAATAAGGTATTTTTCTTTGAAAGGCAGATTGCGTAGTAGTATATAATATTATATATAAATAATATACTAAATAAAGTCCATATTTCTTCAAAAGCCAAGCAAAATCTCTTTTGATAGAAACAATATATACTTTGCTTAGTAGACAGTATGTTCTGTGTAGCTTTATTCTTTTGTTTTTTGTTGTTTGAAGAAATGTATACTTTATTAAATAAAGAATATTATGTTCTATAGTATATTGCATTGTATAAAGTGCGCCCGCCACACATCTCTGCAGCAGTTTGTTTAATGAAATGTTGCCTTATTTTATTGAGGATAAAATTTATGTTGCATTGCTCGCTTGAATACAGCCCCGCCGCACTGCGTCTCGTCGCGTCGCGTAGCGTCTCCGCGGTGTAAATCAACGCTTAGGAACGTGGAAATTATAGTTAACTAAGACAGAATGGAAAATAAAGTGTGATTTATTCCTGGTCGAAAGTTTCACTACAAAGAACACCCACCACTAAAAACAAATAATTTTTTTACGTAAAGTTCACATTAACTAGCATTTTGAGTGTAGTTTTAGTTACATGCTTTTATATACAAAGTATGAACTTTTATTTTACACACAAAATTAATTACCCACTTCACAAAAAATATAAAAATTATCAAATACAAATGGGTTTGTAACCGGCCTTATTTCCAAAGATGGCCGTCACTGGGCGGCCGTACCCGCCAGCTTTTTTCATACAAAATTACGAAACTCGGAAATATCAATGAATCCTGCTTGTAATGAAAACGGAATGTGTTATTCTAGTGTAAAATTGATTTTAAATTTGTAATATAATATTATTTTGTAGAAAATGGAATCAATATTTATATAATGTAATCATGAACAGGACCGGCAATGGCCTGATTGAGTAGCATTAAGTTTCGAAGCTGCTTTCTTTTAGAAATATTTATGTTAGATTATGTCTTATTCTACGACGTAATTATATTATCAAATAATTAATCAAATTCATAAAATAACGCTACTTACGGTATGTTTTCAATAAATAAACACCGAAATTACCAGCCCAAACAATAACTCACGCGATTGTCGTGACGTATTTTTGAAGTTGTTTATTTTTTTTTAATGACAGACACAGGCATGAAAAGCTTTATGGTTTGCTACAGTAGTAGCAATTGATATTAGTTCTTTTACCTGTTATAACTTCGATGTCCGATAAATCGGTATAAAATCATCACCATCACAGGTGTGCTACGCTTCCAGAGCCGCAAGAATCGCGCACGCTCTGTGGCAACATGCGTCCACGGCTGCATGTATCGCGTGAGCGGAAGGAAGTATTGGGTAAGAAATTGCATGGGTACGTAAGTAGGTACTCAATTCGAGAGTTACTGGAGACATTATGAAGTGATTATATTAATTTTGGCAAACAAAGGGCCTAGTAAACCATAAATGGCCATGTATAAGTACCACAGTTACGATTGGAATAACTTATCTTCACGTCTTTTATAGGTATGTTGAAGTACATATTTATCAGACTTGCGTAAGCAGTCGTTAGGTACGATATATACCGGGCATCGATTTTATTACCAGAAATAGAGAAATGTCATTTAATTTGTTTGAAAATTATTCTGCCGAATCATTACGGTGACATCTGCGCTCCGATTGGCCAGCCCGAATTTGAAACAATTGACGACACCGGTCAATTGTTTAAAATGTTTTTCCCACACCACCAAATGGAACAGCCCCCCATTGTTACAGATATTATCTTTATTACAATAAATACAGAATATTTTTAAAATATACGGAGACGTACATACAGGTCAGTTGTGAGCGCTGTATTAGTTATTTCAGCTTTCTAATTTGTGATTTCAGCGCAAACGAAAGTTGAAATTTAAAAGTGATATAAAGGCCCATTTGCCTGATGAGTTGCCAGGGATGGATGGCCCTTATTTCGTCTCTATTTTTGGTTATATACTCGATGATACCGGGCTGTTTATAAATACTAACAACCCTTTTCTTTTTTTTTTTAAATACTAGCAACCTGACTGGACATATATTATTACTAACATCGTAAACAACAACTTTTGTTTCCTGACTTTTAATAATTCATCAGATTTTACTTTCATACAAAAATAAATATATTTAATCGTTCGCTCGAAACGGTAACAACTCAGTGCAGGACGAGGGTGGGAGTTGTCGCGGAGGAGGACGCTTACACGTTTGAACTTTACTATCAAATACACATCTAAAAAGTGTCAGATAGTGTAACAAAAACGTAGTATAACTTTGGAAATTTATTATGGTTTGTAAAAAGTCAAGGAACAAAAGTTGTCATTGTTTATGATGTTAGTAATATAGTCCTGGTAGTATTTTAAAAATAACACCCTGTATTTACGATATTCAAAGTTACACTTTTATATTATGGCGCACAAAAATAAATAAAAGTATCATTATGAAATGAAACTATTTTTTCGAATTTAAATTATGCGTATATGTGTTTTTTTTCAAACATAGCAACCTTTTTGGCCCTTTATAGGCACTATGGCCACGGCTGACAGAGATGGTAAAGTCATCATGAAGATATCTCAGATTAAAAGTAACATTATTGTTTATAAAACCAAACATACGCGATTTGAATCCGAAAAAATAAATATAATACCAACTCTATAAAAATATTTTTTGTTAAAGAGACGGTTGCACGATTCATTTAGAGTGATTGAAATCAGAAAAGGAAGACACGTATTGTAATTTACTGCCGTTTATTTTATACACAAATCGATAAACATAAGTAGTTGTTGTTAGTAATTAACCAAAGGAAAATTATGTGACCAAAAACCAGGTCAATGGTACCCGTGACCGACGAGCGTGTATGAAGGCATTGATGCGTACTGAGAAGCGTAAGATTAGCGTGTCAGGATCGTAGTAAGCGGACGGTTGTGGTCTCTGCCTAGAATTAATAGTCTTCTTTGTTGTTTAATTTGTGTATAGTTACTTTTATAAGTAGAATATTTTTATTTTTATATTTATAGACACAGGCGCTCAGGAATAGAATGTAACTCAATTTGTATGGAGAGTTTTATTTTTCTTATTGATATTAGGTGACGGGACGAACAAGTCGTGCGCCTAGTGTTAAGGGTCGATACAACCTCAAATGGCTTTGGTTGATTCCGCATAACAATGAAAGTATTGAATCAATCACTTCGGAAAAAATGTATAGTAAAATTAAGTACGTACACTGATTAGTATACGATTTTTTTCACGATAGAAAAAACACAAACTTACCTCGAAATTTTACAAGAAAACCGCTGTATTCAATAGGTACTTTATACATACCAATGATCTTTTTTACATCAACTGATCTAAATAGAACACGTATATTATACGATACACATTTTTCAAATGGATTTAATTTCGTTTGTAAAAAAGTTAATTCTGAAATAAAGCCAGTGTCCGTAAAAAATAAACCGTACTGGTACGGGAAAAATTTTAATTCGGGCTGAAGTAGTATCGACTTTTAAGTCCCGACTTTACAATCAAATAATGTGTGAAAATCGTAAAAGTTTACAAGTAAACCGCTGTATTTAATAGGTACTTAATATATACCAACGATTTGTATAAATCAACTGAAATAAACAGAACACGTACAGTATACGATATACATTTTTCAAATGGCTTGAGCTTCGTTTGTAAAAAAATAAATTCTGAAATAATGCCAGTGCCGTCTGCCGCTCGACCCAAGCAAAATGAACTGTGATAGTATCGACTCTTAAGCGACACGCCTGTCCATGACAGTTGCAGTACCACTCAGAGGTTTAAATCGCAAAGATCTGAGGGCTGCCATTCTCACAATCATAGCCATTTCGGTGACCTCAACCTAATTACCGTAGCCATTGTTTTTCCTCACTTTATATACCCAATAACATTGAAATATGAACAACTTTAAGCTTAACTATCAATATCACAGACAAGTTGACAAGTCTCATTTGCCAGTAATTTCACCAGCACCCTTACCTTTCAAAACCAGAACGCAGTGATAGGTAAGGTGGTAGTACTTCCCTGGACGAACTCTTTCACAAGGTACACTACTGCTACTAAAGTTCAACTTATATGGTTCAAAAGTCCAATTTCAAAGCTATTTAATAGTAAAAACAGTAAATTGAGATTGTTTTGAAACATGTACGTGTACGTACATTCAAGGTTTTCTAAATACAGCGTTTTAGCTTTTGAATAGGTATAAAGGAAAAACCAAAATGTTGTTACTATTAATTTATATTATTGATGTAATTGCAAACACTTAAATTAAATAACAGGTAAATATGTGTAACTATTCTTCACAAAGAAGTTTTCTATTTTGAATCGAATCATCCTTGTAAGAATCTAAAGTTATAAAAATAATAGCTCTGTTTACAACTTGACGAGCCAAGTATTTTTTGCGTAAATACTTGTCAAATCAATTAAAGATGCTTAATAACCTGCCGATAAAAAAAAAAAAACATTTTTTCGCTAATATAATACGGCTAGATCGTTTCTATAGAAGACTTACGTAAGTTTGACATATTACAAGATTTCTGCAAACACCTTCGCTAAAAGTGTGAATAAGTTTAGCGAGCGTTTATCCAGCAGTTCACCTCAAGCTAACTAGATGGCGCCTAGTAATCGAAAGAAGATACTGCTCGTCTTCAAGAGATGACAGAAACTTAAAAAATAGAATGGCATAAACGTTTAGGGTCGTATTCCAAAACTCTACTCAATTCTCCAGTGAGGACTTGAGTATGATTTTAAGCACTGGAAAAACGACCCTAATGGGAAGGACTTGAGTATGATTGCTAATGCTTTAAATCATACTCAAGTCCTGACTTGAGAATTGAATAGAGTTCTGGAATACGACCCTAAATCATTCAAGAGTGAAGGTTGTTACAATACATTATGGTAAAATGCTCTCGGTATCATACGTAATTGTATTTGAATTAGGTAAGTTCCTATTACAAGTGATAACAACATTATTTCAAGCTGCTGGCTGTCAAGTTGAAATTAAATCTTAAATGATAAACATTGGATCCTGATTGTGTAAAGGACCATGTCATGCATGTTTTAATGAGATAGCAGAGAACAAAACGATAGATTTCGGTATAATAGACGTATGTACTTCCACTATACACATACTATTCCACCATTTCAAACATTTCCGTGTTACGCCATCTAGTGTCGAATAGTTGCATGCAAAATAAGTTCAAAATGGTTGGTGTAGGTATATTTCATTGAAAATTTTAAATTGGATGCATTTCCTAAAACGAACGCATCCATTTACCATGACAACTGTCATGACATGAGTTGACAACGTAGTGTCAAATACGTGGCCCAGGGAAAGAAAACAAGCTTATGTTCACGTTTATTTACAGAAAAATATTGTTTTACTTAAATACATAGCATAATTAGAAACAATGGAGTGCTCACAGAAATATTTATATGTAGCGACAGTGTTACTAGCTGTTTTATTGAGTAGTGCGAACAGTTATACCATCACTGTCGATGCTCACGAAGAACAGTGTTTTTTCGAGAATGTAGAGGCCGATACTAAGTTGGGTAAGTAATTCCAGTATTCTAGGATAGTTTTCTGTAAGCCTTAAATGCGTCTCATGTATAATATTCGAATTACTATAACATAACCTAAAGCCATCTTATTAGTTTAGTTGACACTTTCTTATTACTAATATAGATATATATCTTTTATTTTTGGTATGAAATACTTCATATACTACAGTAATAATAATAATTTACTTATTATCCATTTTTCTCTTACATGTAGACATAGTGCAAAACTAGATAATGATAAAAAATACTTTTTGCAACCTAGGACATTATTTATTGTTACCAATCATTTATAATGACATATAATATAGTATGGTGTCGTGGCTTGATATCTGTCGACATTGTAGTGTCTGTTTTATTAAACGTAGACTAAATGCTACATAGTATGTAGCATTTTCTCTATGCTTAATAAATGTGATAAAAGATTGTAATAGCTATTAGGCAGGAGGCAAATTAATTTAAATAATGTTGTGTCCAATGTGCTTTAGTACATCATTAACACAGAAATCCTTGAACGCCTGAAAGTTACTACAGTCAACAAAGAAATTGCCCACTCAACACAGAGATACCAAGATAGGTTGGCGAGGTACCCTAAGGCACCGGCATCACAGCTTGTGACTCGAAGCTTTAGTAAACGAAAAAAGAAGGAAAGACATTCTGTAGATCAGGAAATTCCAGGAGGAGATTTGCTGAAGGGACACACCACACATGCCATTGCATCTGGAACACATTTGCTTGTTGTGGAATGCACTGATTGCAAATGAAACACACAAAAAAAAATAGTAATGTTAATAAAATTATTGTTCTTGTTAACAGGGCTAAGTTTCGAAATAGCAGAAGGTGGCTTCCTAGACATAGATGTAACAATCACAGGCCCCGACGGGGCAGAGATATATCGTGGGGAGCGGGAGTCATCAGGAATGTACACATTCTCCGCACCAGTATCAGGACGTTACACATACTGCTTTAGCAATAAAATGTCTACAATGACCCCTAAGGTAAGATTATTTTCACTCATCTACAATCACTTTAATCAGACTTATTATTGGTTTCCTAAAAAGAGGCATCATTGTTTATTGACATTATTTTAAATCTGGGATAAAGTATGTAAAGTGGAAGAACATAAGAAATGCAGCATAACTCTAGAGTTGTGACTGACATAAATATAATACAGAATACAGAAAGTGTGCTGGGCCCCGTTCCCTAGCTACACAGTAATTATAACTTTTATAGTTTTGTTTTTATGATTTTCTAATTTATTTATTATAAATTAGTTATGTACTTTGTAGTCCTGTTTTAAGTACTTTTCAATGATTACTTGTTTGTTTGATTTTTGGTGTCATAAATAAATTAAATTAAAATAATTAAAATTGTTTTTGAGAGAATATATATTTTCCATTAAACATACATTAATGAGGTTTCTATTAAATTTTTTTTCTATGTGTTGTTTCCTTGACCTGTTATTATGTTATCTTAGAATAATTTCATGTAACTCTGGACATGAGTTATCTACATTTTACCCTTCGGAAGTTCCTTCTGTATGATGATTTTAAGACTTTCAATAAAAAGTCATACATTTTTTAAAATACACCTGTAAAAAATAGTGCTTAGAATGGTTCAACTATATTAATACTATTTTACATCTCATAGACAGAGGAAACATCTGATAATTGTCTTTTATAATAATTTTGTACCCACTCAATCAAGTACTTTCACTAATATACTTCAAATTTTGAGGTAGATGTTAGCTTAGTAGACTCTTCACGATCGTTTTTCAGAGTAGCATACATAGTCAAGTGATTATAGCTAGTGAATCCTAGATAAATGGTGTTCTGTACTATATTACCAATTGCTGATTATAAAAAAAAATTAAATGGTCATGCAAAGTAATTGTACTATAAAATTGATTTATTATCGATTATGTAATAATAGTAAGTAAGCTAATGCTATATAATAATTGTAATAAATCATTACTAAAATTATCTAATCAATGCAGTGATTAAATAGTAAGTAATTAGGTACAAAAATATTTTATTCATGTCAGTTGTAATAATATATAAATAAATGCTTTTTAGAAATAATTAAATAATTATAAAATTCTTCAATAATGATGTGTTAGTTATAAATACAGAATTATCTGTTTGAAATATTTGGAGTCCATTTTGTTCAGACAGCAATAGAACAAAAGTTTGGGCGTTTTGGGGGCTCCACCTACATCTTGGAGCCCAAGCTAACCTCACCTGCAGGTGGTGCGCCTGCTGATAGACGGACGAGGCTCTAGCGAGGGGTTTTCCCTTTCGGGGGTTGGGAGGTCAGACGGCAGTCGCTCCCGTAAAAACCAACACAGCCACATCAACTTATGGAAGTCAACAGAAGTATATGGCATAGGGATAGGGCGCCGCCGCAAAACGGCGCGCAGGAGCCTCGCCCGAGTCTTGTGGCAAGTGGTCTAGGGCTACCGTGTCAAGGGTGGGCACGGTTAAAGAGACGAGCCCCTACCCATCACAGGAAGCTCCGCTTTGCCACGTGGAACATTGGCACGCTGACTGGACGCACGAGGGAGCTAGCAGACGTGCTTTCCAGGCGGAGGGTCGCCGTGGCGTTCCTGCAGGAGACTCGGTGGAAAGGCAGCAGATCCCGGCTTATTGGGAATGGCTACAAACTGATCTACACCGGTGCTCCTGGGGGCGTGAACGGGGTGGCCGTGGTGCTCTCCGAGGAATTTCACGATCACGTCCTGGAAGTGAAACGCTTTAGCGACCGGCCTATGGTAGTGAGGGTGCTTATTGAAGGGGTCGTGACCCACTTGATAAGCGCCTACGCACCTCAGGCCGGTTGCAGCGACACGGGCAGGGCGAGGTTCTGGGATCAACTCGGGGAAATACTGAGTGCCATTCCTTTGTCGCAGGCAGTCGTCTTGGGTGGCGACCTGAGCGGTCATGTGGGTGAGGCGTGCGAAGGGTTCGAGCGGGTCTGCGGTGGCTACGGGTACGGCAGTCGCAACGCGGAGGGAGGAGACATCCTCACAACGTGTGCGGCGGCCGACCTCGCCACCGTGAACACGTTCTTTAAAAAGAACCCCGAGCATTTAATCACCTACAGGAGCGGCGGACACGCCACCCAAATCGATTTCCTACTCACCAGGAGACACCATATCAGTAAAGTGGCCAATTGCAAGGTCATACCAGGTGAGAGTCTCACTGCGCAACACCGCCTTCTTGTCATGGATCTCTGCGTAAAGCCGGCCGACAAGCCCGCTGAGCGCTGCCGACGCCAAATCAGATGGTAGCGGCTTGATAGTACCACGTCTCAGGAGTTCATCTCAGCGATCGGCGATAAATGCGCCGACACTGAAGGTGATCTAGTCCAGAACCACTGGGACAACATTCAGGCTGCCATATCTGAGGCGGCGAAAGCGGTGCTGGGCTTGTCCAAGGGTGGTCGCAAATGTGACTAAGAAACTTGGTGGTGGAACGACACAGTCCAGAGAGAGGTGAGGGTGAAGAAAGCCCTCTTCAAAACGTGGCAAGCGTCCGGATCTTCTGAAGACCGCGATGCATATAGGGATGCCAAACGTGCCGCTAAGAAAGCTGTAGCCAGAGCCAGACGGGACCACTTGCAGCCGTTGTACGACAAGTTGGAATCGTCTGAGGGGCAGAAGCTTATCTTTAAGCTGGCACGTTGGAGGGTCTTAGCGGCACAAGATATTTCCAAGTGTCGCTGCATTAAAGACTCTCATGGCAACCTTATATGCGAGGTCGACGCAGTGAAGGAGAGATGGCGCTCATATTTCCACGAGCTGCTGAATCAGCAGCACAGAGAGGTGCAGCCACCGGTCCTCCCTCCGAATCAGGGACTAGTGCGACCGGTAACGCCTGAGGAAGTCCACTTAGCACTTCGTCGAATGAAGAATCGGAAAGCTGTCGGAGCCGATGGGGTTCCCATCGAGGCCTGGAAGGCAATGGGTCCCCGTGGTGTGGGCATCCTTACCGACCTCTTTAATCGCGTGCTCCTCACTGGTAAAATCCCTAACCAATGGAGACTGAGTATTATCACTCCAGTCTTCAAAGGGAAGGGATCGGTGCAGGAGTGTGGCAATTATCGGGGCATAAAGGTCATGTCCCACACCATGAAGCTCTTCGAGCGTATAATAGACTCTCGGATCCGACAGGAGAGTGCTGTCTTGGAGGGTCAATATGGGTTTCGGCCTGGTCTTGGGACCATGGATCCTGTTTTTGCCCTAAGGGTCATCATGGAGAAATACAGATTGAAGAATACGCCTCTGCATTTCATGTTTCTTGACATGCAGAAGGCCTTCGACTGTATCCCCCGTGTAATGATCTGGTGGGCACTGAGATCCAAAGGGGTACCAGAAGCTTATATTGACATCATCCGAGACATGTACCGCGATTCCGCTGCTGTTGGTGACACTAAACCCTTCCCTGTCACAGTCGGAGTTCACCAGGGCTCAGTTCTCAGTCCCTATCTGTTCAGCGTGATATTAGACGAGGTCTCAAGCTCCATCCGAGACACGCATGAGCAACCCCCGTGGATGCTTATGTACGCTGACGATATTGCGCTGGCGGATGCGGATAGAGGGAGACTGGTACGACGAGTGAATGTGTGGAAGGAGTCGCTTGAGAACGGCGGTCTGAGACTAAATGTGGCGAAGACTGAGTACATGGTCTGCAACGCTACAGATCCCCTACCCGTTCGCATAGGCGAAGACGCGGTCGAGCCTACGGGCCAGTTTAAATACTTGGGATCTGTACTTAGCGCGTCCGGAGACATCGACTGCGACGTCAGAGCCCGAATCGCAGCCGCTTGGGCAAAGTGGCGTGAGGTGACTGGTGTCATTTGTGACCCCAAGATTTAAGGGTTAAGCTGAAAGGACAGGTCTATAAATCCATCATTAGGCCTGTCCTTTTATATGGCAGTGAAACGTGGCCCGTACTTGAGCGCCATAAGCAGGAGCTGCGTGTCACGGAAATGAAGATGCTGCGCTGGATGTGTGGAGTTTCACGGAAAGACCGTGTCAGAAACTCCCGCATCCCCGGCAGCCTTCACGTCCGTGACATTGCAGATAAACTGCAAGAAAGCCGCCTACGTTGGTACGGCCACATCTTACGGAAACCGGCATGCTACGTGGGAAACAAATGTCTGGCTATGCCACCTCCGCCGGGCCCCGGTAGAAGGGGTAGACCCAAGAAGTGCTGGCTTGACGTCGCCAAGGGTGATATGCGTGCCAATGGTCTCACCACTAAGGATGCCGAAGACCGCGCAAAGTGGAGGAGAAAAAGCAGGAAAGCGGACCCCGGGCTCCGCAGCAACACTGCTGAGGACGCAACCGGGACAACGCGCAGATGAGAGAGAGCAATAGAACAAAAGTAATGTTTATTTATTCAAAATGTATTTAATAGCTCTCAAATTTTGCTAAATTAATTCAATCAAGACAGGCGTGTTTGCATATGTATATCATATAAGGTTTATGGATTATTAGACACATAAATTCAAATAATTGTTTATTTAAAAACAATTTTAGACAAAGCTAATTAATATATTATATAACTGCTTCTGTGGCCGAGCCGGGACTTTTACGTAACGACCGTACTACTTTGCCACGCAAATGTCCCGGTTTCGATTCCTGGGCCGGGATAAATATTTTTATGGTCTACATTTATTTCTGTCGTGAGTTTGGGTGTAATTTATAGTTGTGTATGTGTGTGTCCATGGCACCCGCGATATTCTCTACTGCGGGGCTATGAGTATGTGCGTTATTATTATTACCACATCACACCACTAATGGTCGACATAGGCTTAAATGTTGTTGATTGATCCTGTCCAGGGGGTGCGACATTTGAAAAAAATCCTGAATTAAGCATATAAACTACACTAAATATAAAAAATACGTGTTTTCGATTATTTTTTGTGGTGGAGGGCGTTGAAATTTTTTTATTTTGCCTAAGTGGGCGGTGAGCCAAAAAGTTTGAGAACCTATGAAACAGACTGTAAAATTTGTAAAAGAGAATTAATAACAACAACAACTATGCCATAATAGCTATACTATTGTTTACGTTGAGCAATATAATAGAAGGTTCTTCTTCTTTGTCATATCGATGGCATACACCTAAACCTCTAATGCTTGCCGTCGTGGTGAAATGATTTGCCAATCTACGTAACGTACTCCAGAATGCGCCTAACTTACAGGGATGGAATGATATGTCATGCGGGGAGGCTCCTTTAGTGCACCCTACGAGAGGGTAATAATTTAATAACTCCATTACTAACAATAGCGAGCGCCTCGTGTTACTTTAATTTTTCTTATATTTCAGCATAATTTATATTACAAATAATTCAAAAAATATCTTTGTCAACAGGTAGTAATGTTCTATCTAGAAGTTGGGGAGGCGCAGCACAAAAAAGAGGGGGAAAAAGAGGGTGAGGTGGACCACAACAAACTTGAAGATATGATTAAGGAGCTGGCCACTACACTAACAACTGTAAAACATGAACAGGAATATATGCAGGTATTGTAACAGTCATCATTACCATTGTTGTTTAAAATTAAGAAAACAAAGTCTAACACAGATTAACATAGGTCAGAGAATCTCAACAACTATAAACTAAATAAGCTGTTTATATTTTTTTATTATAAATATTTTTATTTCAAACTATTATGCATAAATTTATAGTGCAGTTGTTTTTTATTTTTTAAATTTACCTGCAATCATTGTCACCCTATTCGATCCAGTAGTAACTTCTTTTTTATATACATAAAATGAAAAGCAATACACATAAACTGGTATGAAACCATTATTATTGGTTGCATAACTTTTCTTTAGCCATTGCGCGTCTAGCAGTAAGTGCACATGTGTATTTTGATCATCTAACTCAATTTCATTATTAAAAATAAATTAATTAATTTCCTACCTCAGGTTCGTGACCGGATCCATCGCTCAATAAACGAAAGCACCAATTCTCGCGTAGTTATGTGGTCGATCTTCGAAGCGAGTGTTCTTCTCGTCATGACTGTAGGTCAAGTATATTACCTCAAAAGATTCTTTGAGGTACAACGTGTGGTTTAACACATATCTTGTTTTATTTTGTACTGCAGAAGTGTAGTCGAGCGAGTGTACGAAATTCCATAGTTTGAATTATTTACGTACTTATTTCTTCGAGCTTCGATGAAATTTGTATGAGATTGATTAAGGTTGACTATTTTACAATTTTTTTTTATAATAAAGCAATTTGATAATTCTAAAACTGCAGCTTTACCTTCACTCTCCATTAATTGGAGATACGTACAAAATCGTTAAATACCTACTATAATTGTAATATTATGTTATATAATATATAAATGTAATTGATCATTTTTGCAATATGTATTGAACATTTGACCGACTACACTACCGAATCTCGAAAGCACGCAATTTTTAACGAGATTCGCTTTTCGACGTGATATACATGCCTACGTATTTCTGGATAAGTATGGATCGGTCAACACAAAACCGAGCGTAAAACTCTTAATGCGTCTAACCAGTGATTTTTTTATTTTACTCCTAGGTTTAATAGAGCCACTTTTCAAATTAAGAAATTTTGATGTTAAGGTTTTAAAATAATTATTTTTTTCTGCTGACAACACAAAACAAAAATTGATAAAAATTTTGTTCTACTGCTATTGTTATTATTACTATTACTTTTTAAAATTTTTCATTTATAATAATTTTGACTGAACTTGGACTTGAATCCAAGGTCATGCAATAAATTAAACAAAACATAAAAGTTTACAACAGGAATACAGAACTCAGTGGAAATTGCATATGGCCAGAGGCTAGACGCCATAGTGCCAAAATATAAGAAAAAAATCCAGAGTTTCAAAATGGCCACCGTAAAGACAGAACGATTTCCCGCGAAATAAAATCACTACAAAATAAAACTATAGCATTGAAAAAACATATTACAATCTAAGATCTAGCAGTATGGCCAATTAGATGCCTTAGCCTGTCCCGAAGGACAAATTTTTTTATTTTAAACTACTACTTCTATCATAGACGCCTAGTACAGAATCAAAAAGGTACCTGTCAAATTTTAAGCGCGTCTACAACCACTAAAAAGGCAAGAAACTGAAGACTTAATTTATTGATTTAATAAGGATCATTTTTACGCTCGATTTTTCGCTGACAGTAAATAGAAACATGTTGATTTCGCTTAAAATATAATGAATTTATAGAATATTATAATATTATTCTGTTCTTATTCAGAAATACGCTAAAAAGAGTGACAGGATACTAACTCGCTCCCATGCTCATTTCATGTTTATTTAAATCATTAATTATACGATTTTTCAACATTAACTTTTGTAGAACATCTGTGAATACACACCGAACATATGTAGGTATTTAAATAAAATTTCATTACAAAAACCTTTTCTACGTCTTGAAGTAAAGAACCATAATTCTTTGATGTTATATAATCGATAAAAGTTTATAAGAGAAATTAACATTTAAAATGATTTTTTTCTAAACTATGTAAAGTGTGTTAGTATACTTAACATGTGACATTAATACCAAAATAGTGCCATGGCGTACAACTAATTAGTTACAACTCAGTACTTCAACTTGGGTATATTTGCCTGTATTATCCTAGTATGAACCTTTCTTGATGTGTTCCAAGTCGTTTAGCGAGGTAAAATTGTAAATGTTCATTTACGATTTGAAAGCTTTGACCGGACAGTACCGTTGTCGATTCGCACTTTTTGTTTAATGCCGTCCAGTGTAGCATTTTGCCACAGCGGAGTTTCATATGAGAGTTCGTCCAGGGAAGTACTGCTATCTTGCCTATTTCTGCCGCCAAGCAGTAATCTAAGCGTTACTCCGTTTCGGTTTTGAAGGGTAAGGCTGCTGGTGAAACTACAGGCACATGAGACTTGTCAACTTACGTCTCAGAGTGACGAGCGCAGCGGTTAGTGCCCCTCAGATCTATGCGACTGAAAGAAGCACTGCAATTGTTATGGATAGGCGTGTCGCTTACCAACAGACCCACGACCTATTCGTGCCTACATTTGAAATTGAAAAAAAAAGGGTTTCTTTTCGTATTGGCGTCACATGTAGTTAATATCATCACAAGGGAGCGAGTGTAGGCTAGGATTGATCTGAGAGAGTGACTGCATTATGGAGGTTGTAAGTAGCTACCGCGTTCCGTGAGATAATAAATTAATATTTTGTTTGTACAATTGTCTTTTAATTTCTCCTGTTCTCTTTTGTATCCCTATACATTCCAGGACACATAATTCTAGCCACCTTGCATTTTAAATATCATATGCCCTAAGCTTAATAAAATGTTTGAATGACCAAGAACTATTATGCAATTTTGAAACGGATGTAAACGTCATTTACATATTATATCCTTTTTTAAACAGAAAACCACCGTGAGACTCGGACATATTAATTAAACTAATAGATAACTCACCAATTCGTGGTTCCGCTGAAGATACAGCATCAAGACGATTTTCCACCCTCACGATGCAGCTTCTAAGCTGTCTACAGTTGGTGCGTTCACCGAAGGATAAAGAGCCCCCTTCAAGGAGTTCCCGGGGTATATAAGATTCCCTGCTCTGCTAAACCGGGACGCTCTGCAGTGACGGAACACTCATTGGACGCACTATATTCGTTTTGATAAAGTGTGCACTGGCGAGAGAAAAGCATTCCGCGGAAGGTACGTGAAGCTATAGAGATTGGTCGTCATTCGATTGAATCCGTCTTCTTGAGAATCCGTCCTATTGAGAATCTGTCCTTATGAGAATAATGGGATTAATCGTGATAGTGGATGCTCGGTACCCCTCGGCTGGAAAACAGCGTTAGGTACTACGTCAATGGTTAAATGTAGACAAGACTTTATAAAATGTCGTTAGTGTAATGTGCAATCTTGCGTATGACTTTTAATAAAAATGAATCAAACGAGGGTAGTCTCTAGCCGACGCCGCCGGCGCCCGCAGATGTCCTGTGATCGGGCCATGGCTTTGGCACGTAATTTCCGTCGAGTCACCGCCGCGGAATCTCATGATTAAGGCCACGAATTGGTTCGGAACATGTCGAGCAAAAATTTGACTACGTACGTTAGTCATCCATTCTTTAATTAATATATTATGTCTATGATATATGTGGGTAGAAAACGTAAGTTATGATAAAATGTAAAGTAGCAAGTAAAAGTTTGTCTGGTGATTAAACACAGTACCGAACGGACGTGTTTTAGTTGTACTCTGTATTAGGACTCCACCTGGTTCCCTAGACAGATATTTTTCAGTGGCGACGAACAGAGTTCACGCGTGTACATTAAAGAGCAGCCAAGTGTTGTGTAAAACCATTAAAATGGCAGTGGGAAAGATTGGATCCTTTGACATTGTCAAGGACAATTGGGAAATGTATGTGGACCGTTTAGAGCAATATTTCATTGCGAACTCGGTTAAAAATGAGGTGCAAGTGGCCACGTTAATTACGGTAATCGGCAGCGAGGCTTATGAACTAATGGTGAGCTTGTGTACACCCGCGAAACCAGCGACCAAAACGTATTCGGAGCTTGTGACGGCGATGAAAGAACATTTAAATCCGAAACAGAGTTTATTAGCTGAACGTTTTAAGTTTAGGCGGCACAGGCGGTGGCGGTGGCCCAAGCGCAACGAACGGAGCGGGTAGCGGAAAGTTTCGCAGTGGCAGGTGGAATAATAACACGCATTCTAAACCGGAATGTAAAGTGTGTGGAGGTCTACATGAGTTCCAGACATGCAAATTTAAAATATATGTGTGTGGGCTATGTCATCAGGAAGGGCACTTGAAAAGAATGTGTCTTAAATTGAGGGTCAAGTCGTCGCTGTACCACATGGCGGAGAAAAAACGTGTGTTTATGGAAGACGCCGATAGTACCGGCAGTGAGGAGGTAAACAACTTTTCTTTAAATACGAATCCGTCAAATATTTTTGTACCATACAACGTAGATGTTTTCATCGACTGCGTATTATTGAACATGGAGGTAGATACAGGTAGTGCGATTTTTTGCATCAGTTTAGAATGCTATAAAAATTTATTTACGCATTGTATGTTACAAAATAGCAACTTAGTATTGGGCTATTATACGGGTGAAATTGTAAAACCAATAGGAAAAATAACACCTACAGTTCAATACCAAAATATATGTAAAAAATTAGATTTCTACATAATTGAAAGTGGAAAAACTTGTTTGTTAGGTAGATGATGGATTAATGAGTTAAAAATAAATATCTCCATGTTGACGTGTCATAAAATTTAAATATAGATGTGGATTCAGCGAGACGGCATTCAGTTCCAGATACTGTGAAGTGTTTGCGGATGGCTTGGGCCGGTTCACCGTGGGGAAGGTCGGATTCTGCTTGCGCCCGGGTGCGCGGCCGCGATTTCTGCGCGCGCGTCCACTGGCCGCGCGCTGGCGCAGATGGTGGGCAACGGTATCCTGACACCGGTCACCACCTCCTACTGGGCCACGCCGATTGTGCCGGTTATTACGAAAGACGGCACCATAAGTGTATCTATGTGTCTAGGTAGGTGGATCACTATCCTTTACCAAAGGTTGAAGACCTACTCACTAAGTTACATGGGGGAGACAAATTTACGAAACTAAATTTATCACAAGCTTACGCACAATTTGAATTGGACGATTCAAAAAAATACGCGGTGATAAACACACATAAAGGTTTTTTCATGTACAATAGGCCAATTTATGGACTAGCGTCGAGCCCTGGCATTTTCCAAAGAAAACTTGAACAGCTGTTTGCGGACATGCCTCGAGTGGGGGTATTTTTAGACGATTTGATTATTACTGGAGTAGACGACCGGTCATATATAAATACGTTACATGAAGTTATCGACAGATTACGAAAATATGGTTTAAGAATAAAAAAGGACAAATGTACTTTTTTGCGGATTTCGTAACGTATTTAGGGTTCGTTATTAGTAAACAAGGCGTACATACGTGCCCGGATAAAATCAAAGCAATAAAAAAGGTAGCAGCACCGTAGAATGTATCCGAGTTGCGATCTTTCCTGAGACTAGTGATGTATTATGCGAAATTCGTACCCGTTTGCCATTGCTACGGAAGAATGTGAAGTATGAATGGAGAATTTCATCAATATCTGTATGGTAGGAAATTTATATTGCGCACAGACCACAAACCGTTAGTCACCATTTTCGGGGATAAGACCGGAATTCCAGTAATGGCTGAAAGTAGGATGCAGAGGTGGGCTGTAATTTTAGCGGGCTATGATACTAGTATCGAGTATGTGCGCAACGAAAATAAAGCCGCGGATGCATTGTCACAATTACGGGTAAGAAAAGAGAATGCAAAGAATCGACTGAGTTGAATTTTATTCATATTTCCTTCCCGTCACGAGAAAATCTGTTCTGGATTATACTGGTAAAGATGACGCGCTAAAAAAGGTGTACTTATATTTACAGTCCGGATGGCCAACAGTTTGTAATGAGGAAACGTTAAAACCATATTTCACGAGGCGTAACGAATTTTATATAGAAATGGGCTGTATTATGTGCGGTTATCGATTAGTAATACTGAGTGCTTTAAGGGAAAATTTATTGAAAGAATTGCATGTGGATGACCCACATGGGCATTAAGCATTGTTAAAATGAAAAGTATTGCCCGAAGCATGATGTGGTGGCCTGGACCAGATAGCGATATCGAAAGGTGGTGCAAACAGTGCAAGACGTGCGCGCTAGAGGGCGCGACGCCCCCTCGTATTCCGCCGCAATCGTGGAAGCACGTCGTCAAGCCATGATCACCATTACATATCGATTTTTAGGGCCATTGCACGGTAAAACATTTTTAATACTTATAGATTCTACCACCAAATGGTTAGAGATATTCAAAATGCAACGAACAACAGCCGACGCAGTCATTAAAGTACTCCGCGAAACATTTGCTCGGTTTAGTTTGCCAATGGAAGTCGTATCCGACAACGGACCACCGTTTACTAGTAGGGAATATGGCGACTTTATGACAACAAACGGAATTAAAGTGACGTTTACAGCAGCGTATCACTCATCGTCCAATGACGCCGCGGAGAATGCCGTTAATCTGTGCAAACGGGCGATAAAGAAGTCGCGAAGAGACGGCTGCGACGTAGATGCAGCTCTTCAGGCATATCTGATGTTGTATAGGAACGTAGAACACTGCTCCACGGGAGCGTCACCTGCCATGCTGTTGCAACTTAGGAGTTTAAAGTCAAGATTAGACTGGCTGAGGGAAGATAGGCAGGTAGAAGCTAGGGTACAGGATGCTCAGCGTAAGCAAGTCTCTCATGCGGGTGGCTCGCCTAGGAATTTCAATGTAGGAGACACCGTGTGGGCCCGGGATTTTACAGGAAGGAGATGGTTCGGGGGACGGATTGAGGAAAAAGAGGCTCTCGGAACTTTGTGATTGGTAGGGAGAGTGGTCCACCTGTAAAAAGACATGTCGATCAAATTAGGAAAAGACATAGTAGCTACGGCGTAACCTTGGCGGAAGAGGTTGACATATCACCTGACGAGGTGATTAGCACTCGGGACTCCATACCAGGCTCTGATACTGTTGAGGTATCGGCTACCGAGGAGCCACGCGTGTCGCCGCGCTCGGTGGCCCCTGAACCAGGCGATACCATATGTACGGATGCTCACAAAGAATTGCCTCAAACGTCCACAGCCCTCAACAAGGAGGTTGTATCTTCATCCCCGATGAACCCGGTTTCGAAAACCAGTTAAGAGATATGATGTAGAATTTGATTAAGTTACTAAGGATGTTATATTATTTAAGTGGTTCACCTTATTTAAATGTTAATGAGTGTTTTAAGTATACCTAGTGATGATTGAAACTGTAATTAACCTTAGTGTAGTAGTAATTAAGGGTGGAGGTGGAATATATGTGGGTAGAAAACGTAAGTTATGATAAAATGTAAGGTAGGAAGTAAGTTTGTCTGGTGATTAAACACAGTGCCGAAAGGACGTGTTTTATTTGTGCTTTGTATTAGGACTCCACCTGGTTCCTTAAACAGATATTTTTCAATGTCGTTATTGAAAATTTGTTTTTGTAAAACCGGGGTAACTTTTTCTTCGATGATAAGTAAATATTAAGTTTATTTCAGACTTCGTCTCTCCCCGTCTCCGTCCTTCGCCCGGTTTTATATCTAAATGGCACTGATCGATAGTCTAGAAGTAGTTTATAGTATGTAAATGGCAGTGGAAATCAAATAATTCCTTTAATATAAAATACAGGCACCTAGTCAGTTTTTTCCTTGTAATATTATTCAAATATTGACCATGAGCCAAAATTATTTTCTGAACTTCAACAAATATGCGTTTCAATAGATCAGCTGCCCCGGAGCAAAACTGGTAAGGGCCAAATTTTTTGAAAATCATTTTTTAACAGAATCATATTCCCTGAGGAATTACTCGCCAATCTGCAGTGACAGTCCGAGGTGCCAGGTCGGGACTGTACGCGGGATGACTCATAAGGTCAACGTTGTTCACCTTCAAAAATTCATTTGTCTGTCTGGCCGTGTGAGAACTGGTATTATCGTGGTGCAAGATGATACGGCGTTTACGGTTATTTTTACGGAGCTTGTCAACAACTTCCGGCAAACAAATGATCGTGTACCAACCACTATTCACGGTACGACTCTCCAAAGCATCAGTAGCCACGTGTCCAGTTTTATTAAAAAATGAAGCAATCATCCGCTTAGAGGCACTTTGCACGGGCGCCACTTTGGTTGGTTTCGGCTCATCTCGAAAGACCGATACGCTCGATTGCTGCTTTGTTTTGGAATCGTAACTATAAATCCATGTTTTGTCACCTGTTACTATGTCCCACAAAAAATTTGACGCCTCTTCGTTGAATTTGGTAAGCATGACATTGCACCAAGTGACGCGATCCGTTTTTAAGCCTCAGTCAAATTGTGTGGGATCCACCGAGAGCACAGCTTTTTCACACCCAAATGTTTGTGTAGTATGGATTGTATTTGACCCATACCTATGCCTAAAAATGCCCGAATCTCATGGTATGTCACATGCCTGTCTGTTTTGATCATACGTCGCACAGCATCGATGTTTTTGTTGTTCACAGCAGTGGACGGGCGACTATAACGAAATTCGTCACTGAGATTCACACGACCGCGTTTGAATTCTGCAAACCGGCTATAAATAGTCGTCTTGCATGGTGCTTCATCGCCAAAAGCAGTTTGAAGCCGAGCGAAGCTCCGTTGAGCTGTTAAATCACAGTTAAAGTCGTAGAAAATCATACTACGAAAATTTTCACGAGTTAAATCCATGGTGATGTAGACAATCAATTTCTAAAATGACGCCACAATGTAAAAACAAGTGACAGTCAGAGAAACGAACTGTATTCTACAGCCAAAGAGTTCCATTTTCAAATGTTGTAATTACTTTTTATTGTTTATGTAAGTGGCCAGTTTCCGAAAATGTTTGGTGCACCCTATGTAAGCTCCATCTAGTTGATTTGTTCGTTATCACTGATCATCATTACATACTCAATCATCATTATAAACATCCCAAAAAAAAATGGAAGAAGTACTTAATGACTTTACGCAAAACCAAATAAGGGTCCAGACACACTTAAAGACTGCCACACACGGTTGGTGGGGAAAAGCATGACCAGCAGAGGATGTTGTTCGCTTCAACGTTGCAAACGCGAACCGCTAAACTTATTTTTTTGTATATACAAACTAAAAATCCTTGTCCTTAATAACAGTACAAATTTCATTGTTTTATCCACTTGCTGATCCCACAACAAGGGGAATCTCAGTTACTAGAGTTCAAAATGCCATGACCGAATTCCAAAGCAAAATCATTTATTCTTAACAAGAAACAGTTATAAAAACTTTAGAACATACATAATAGACACTTGATTTCATATATCACAATGGGAATTCAATATTAACCAAATAAGTACCATCGACTAAATTCGAGAACTAGAATTATGCTCAAATTTTTCTATCCTTGATTTTATGACTCATGGGCCTCCACGGATCTTGTGACACAGTATACTATTTTATAAAAACATTTATTTCTCTTATCATTAATAGCCGTATCCAAATACGTAAGTAATTTGAAGCAAACATCGCCTTAATAACAATTAAGTCGTCAGATAACATGAATATAAGTAATAATAATAACATCAACACAGTACTCGAGATTTTATATCATCTAAAATACCTTTTGACTTTGATTTAAAAGAAATGTAACTTGCTAGTGTAAGTAAGGTCCCACGTCGCGTGGCATCGTTCTGCATTCATTATTTTCATTCGTTATTTATGTTTTCATAGACAATGATCACTTTTTAATGTAAAATTTGTAAGTGTTTAAGTTATTGGCAACCAGTGTTGTACATTAGGAGTGAGAAAGGTTATAAAAGCGACGACGAAATGGAGCACGCGCGCATTTTACTTTTAGGTATTTGTAGATTCACACTTCCGACTCTTACTTGTGTTGTAAAAATAATTATAAAAACAAATTACAACTATTAGAGCTGTTACACAGGGCGACTTAGCAGCGATGCAAACGAGATACAAACGCGATACAGTAGCGATGCTGTCGCTAATCGTCTACCTTTCTACACGCGCGCGATTTTAAGCAGCGATGCAAGCGCGCAACTGCATCGATAGAAACGCGCGATTGCATCGCTACACTTGGGATTTATAAGCGTTTTCATCGACGCAATCGCCTATAAATCGCAAATGCAGCGATGCAATCGCGTTTCACGAACGCGCGTTTGCATCGCTGCTAAATGTCGCCGTGTGTAACCACTCTCAGTATTGCTCATTTCTAGTTTCATTTATACCAACAATTCCTTCTTAAATATTTTAAAATACAACACTCGGTAATGGAAGCAATTTGCATTTTGATAGAAAATTATATCTGCATCACAACACGAACTGTTAGAATTGAATCAGGTACGATATGTTCTTTTTCTTCTAATTTAAGAGCTTACTTAGGTTCTCGTCGGTGGAGTAACCTCCTATCATCTCTGTTCGGCAATTAACTTTGCGTTTTCTGATACGACACGACGTTAACTTCTTCCCTTAGGGCTCTTACACATAAATGCAATACGACGTCGCGTCGTGCTATGACGCGGCATCGTTTCACGATGCGACTTCGTATCGTGGAAATCTACGACGAGCAACGTCAAAGTTCACGACACGACATCGCAACGTGTCACGACGCAAGGCTCGACGTCGTATCGTAGAAACTCACGGTGCTCTTCCCAGTGTTTCATTTCATTCATTTGTTATTCAATATTCACAGACGACAGGTTGATTATTCAATAACCCTAGTCGAAGAGCGTGCTGTACTATGGGACAAAACATCAGAAGAACACAAAGTCATCTTTGAATATTGAAACAAAATTAAGCCGGAAAGACAATTTCACAGCCATTGACCTAGGTCAATGCTCACAGCTTTTCGTGATTAGCCTGCTGTTAGCTATAGATGGAATAACAAAAACAACTAAATACAATAAACTTAAATATGTAACAAAAAATACTAAAAAAAATTCCTAACTAAGCCAGTATACGCAACACATTTGAGTCCTTAGCAATAAGAGCCACATCACACAAGCGATATTTAAACAGTCGTAATTACCTCTACATACGACACAGTAATTAATACAAACATACAGCGAGTTGCGAAAAAGATCTTTAAATGCAATCATTGCCTATACCTTTGCTGTATCAAAGCACAACTAGCGATAATATAAGACGACGATAGGGTAACTTCCGCTAGTTCGGCGCGCTAATGCCTACAGCGTAGGGTTGTTACATAATTGAAGACTCAATCATCAGCGCAAAATTGGTATAACCACATAATTTTTTTTTCACAATATTATTTTAATATACTACTACAATACTACATAATTATTTTATATTTGCATGCAATATGCATGTATTAAAAAATATTAACATTTTTTTGTATTTATAAAAACACAAGATAATTAATAAATTAATTTAAAATAATTTTATTTTTTATTTTATTTATAACATTAGCTTATAATAAGTAAAAAAATACACAAAGCGGTGTCGCATAAACCTATTAAAGATTTTTCTGTACACCGCTGCATATCATATTGCCAATAATAAACACAAAAATAGGCTAGGTAAGAATATATTCCGCTCCCTCCGACCCAACTGACCGGACGCATTCGTCGCTAGGATGATTGATTTTTTGTCAAAGTGTGATGAAACCATTCTTTCTGTCGTAAATGTTATACGGTGTGTTTAATTTTCAAAATAGTAAATTAGTCTGTTTACAAGTTAGTTAGTTAAGTGTAAAATAAGTTAGGATTAGGACACTCAGCCTTTATAGTAATGTATGCAAGTTTTTTTTTATTACACATTAGTATCATTTAAAGGAATATTGTAGAAAAAATAATTAAATGTGGGTTATACCTCTTTTGCCCTGATAGCGTCAATTATTTTAGTTGTAAACACCCACAGGTTGCAAAACGTAATTTGAAAAAATTAAGTATTCATCACAGTATTTTCGTGCTATATTGAAATAACCTTTTGAAACGCAGCAGTTACATGTTGATATTTTTATAAGAGTATCGCGGATTTCGATTATGGAAGGATGATCATGTAATAGATAGAGAGGACATATATAACGGTACATTCATAAAAAAAAAGATATATACATTTGACGTAGAAAAATTGTAAATTTAATGAATTAATGAATGATGCATTGGACGACCCACGCTATGTAACGCGAGTTCACCGCGATTATGCGAATGCGTGAGCCTCTACACGGAGCGCGGCGAGTGTGCACACATGCAAGCCACACTGTCACGTTTGTGTGGAGTTACACTACTTGTCTTATTATACTATGATATTACTTAACGAAACAGCATAGATAATATACCTTTATGCAATTGAGCGATATGCTTCTAAGTCTAAATTTCGAGGTTATTCGAGTTAAGCTTAAAGGCCTCAATATAAGGCGCTTTTTCGTTAAAAGTGACATTCTGTAATATAAACGATTGGTCACACTCGTCGCTATCGTTCGCTCTACGCTGCACACTTAAATTTCCCTTGTGTGATATGGATGCAACAGCCAATGAGTTAAGTAGTGTTACATAGGCGCAGTGTGGTATAGCCTTCCCGTAACAAGCGCCTTTACTACAGATCCCGTAGGTAGAGACTGAACATCATCAGTAGCTGCAGGAAGTTCTAGTAACACCGCAGCGCCGCATGCGCTGAGAAGGCGGCTGCTGCACTGCAAGGACAATTTGACGAATTTAATATCCAAACTTTAATACTCATCTAGTCTAGTCTAATGGTCATAGTCTACATGTAGGTTAGCAATTTTTATTTTTATACTAGCCCCTTTTTAAAGGAGCCCATGTCTAGAAGTGAGACGTAAGAACGGCAGCACATCAATCTACACATTCGACGGATCTTGTTCCGTTGCTCTGGAGGCGATATACGAACAAAAGTGTATAATGTGTGTGTGTTGAATGCTGTCGACTGTACGTGTGTTGATATATCTTGAAACTTCCCCTGTATTTTTAGTGACCTTGTTTGAAATGTCATGTAAAGTAATTTTTTTGTTAATTTACAAGGAACAGTACATAATCGCTAAGAATAATTCTGGGTTTTATCATTTAGTCACTGCATGGGGTAATTAATTCAATAAAAAAAGGATAAGTTAATTCTCCAAATTGGTCCTACCGAGAATCGAATCCGGGACCTCCTCATCCAAAGCCCACAGTACAGACCATGGAAGAAAAAAAAGAAAGAAAATGCCTTAAGTTTCGGTTCCCATCAGAACCGATGTCGCCAAAATTCACACATTCATAATTTGAAATCTTGATAATGATTGGTCGTAATCTCTAATTTAAAAGGAAGTAACAAATTATGGACTGTTAAAATAATTAAAACTTTATCCTGTTGGTATATCGTTCAAGTTCAAAATCTATTATTGCAAGTAATGAAGATTTAATTTTATATTGAAATTTCAATCAATGTGCTGCCATCTAGCTGTCCACAGCTAAAAAAAAAGAATCGAGATGTTTACTAAGTTCTCCAAAAAAGAAGCGACCATATTTCAGCAGTATAAGGTTTACTTTCGTTCCTTGTAATAAAAAAGAACAATTATACGAAACACCACTATGGATAATAATAGGGGTTAAAGTATGAAATTGCCGATTTGTACTGAAAATCTAAATTGTTTATTTTTTAAATTTTTAACAAATTTATTTAATCAAAATAGTTGCCATTATTATCTATACATTGCTGCCATCTAATGGGAAGGTTATTAATGCCTTTGCGATAGAACTCCGACGATCTAGACTGCACAAACTGTGTGAAAGCATTTTGTACTGCCTCCTGGGAAGAAAACTTCTTGTCACGTAGATAATTGTCCAAATCACGAAAAAAATGGTAGTCCGTTGGAGCAAGGTCTGGTGAATACGGAGGATGACGAATGGTTTCTAACTGCAGTTCCTGAAGGGTCAAAATGGTTTCTCGTGCTGTGTGAGGTCTCGCGTTGTCGTGGAGCAATAATGGTGAAGATCGATTCATGAGTCGGGGCTGTTTTACTGCTAGTTTTGTCAACATGGTTCGGAGTTCGGCACAATAGACATCTGCCGTTATTGCTTGACCAGATCGGAGAAAACTATAGTGAATAACACCATGCTGAGACCACCAAACAGTTACCATTACCTTTTTATTGGTAAGTTTTGCTTTAGGACACTGTTGTGGCATTTGACCTGGGGTCAGCCATTGCATTTTTCTTTTCCGGTTATCATAAAGAATCCACTTTTCATCACATGTTACAATTCGATCCAATATTCCTTCATTTCTGTACCGGTTCAACAAGGCAACACAAGTTTCAACACGCGTTTCTTTCTGCAGATCAGTCAAATCATGAGGCACCCATTTTTCGTATTTTTTTATTTTATTGATTTGACGCAAGTGAGTCAATATTGTGGGTAAGGTAACGTTAAACCATGCCGCTAATTCCTGGGTAGTTTGACTAGGATCGGCTTCCACTATCTCTCTTAATTCATCGTTATTCACCTGTGTGGGCGGTCTTCCTCGTGGCTCGTTCTTTAAGTCGAAATTTCCATCACGAAAGCGTTTAAACCAAAATCGCACGGTGCGTTCATTAGTAGACCCCTCTCCAAACGCAGCATTGATATTGCGGGCTGTTTCTGCCGCGTTAGTTCCGCGTCGGAACTCGTATTCAAAAATCACTCGAATTTTCGCAGTATCCATCTTTCTTGTCTAAATTGAATAACAAAAACAATTGAAAGTCGATATTCAAATGTTTCAAATTTAAAAAAAAAAGAAAATCACAGAAACCATTGGAAAAAAGTTTCATTCGAAAACCTCAAACCATGAAGATTCTATGAAAATTCAAAGAATCTATTGCAATAAAACGGCAATTTCATACTTTAACCCCTAATATTACAAGTGCGACTATCTTTTTTACAC
>NW_020653711.1:2783527-2790792 GCF_003589595.1 Hyposmocoma kahamanoa
AAATATAACATTGTATTATTTATTTATTAAATATTATATTACTTATTTATTCAATATTACATAATTTTTTTTTTAGAAAATATATAAAATGTGATTTTAATTATCATATGAGTAGTATTTATTTTGTTTCTATTTATTTATAATTTACATCAAAATCACTTTATTTAATCAATTTATTTTTTTATTTTTTTTTATTATTTATTATTATTTATTATTATTATTATTCTTGGCACTTATGTGTCAAGTTTAATTTTAAATTTACCATGAGTTTTTGGACGGAGGATAAAATCGTGATGAAACCTGCACGTCGAAGAATGTTCACAAATCTCGGAAAATGTGTGAAGTCCCCAGCTTGCATTAGGCAAACGTCAGCAAAGGGCAGTCTATGGCCTAAACCCTCGCCTGAGAGTGAGAACACTACTGAGAGGACACCCGTGCATTAGTAGCAGTAGAGCTTATGAAAGAGTTTATCCAGGGTAGTACTGTCATCTTACCTATTTCTGCCGCCAAGCAGAAATGTTAGCATTACTGTGTTCCGATTTTGAAGGGTAAGGGTGCAGGTGAAATTACAGGCACATGGAACTTGTCATGTCACATCAACTTATGTCTCAGGGTAACGGGCAGTGCCCCTCAGATCTTTGCGATTTAAAGCTCTGAGTGACACTGCAACTGTTATAAACAGGCGTCACTTAATATTATAAAAAAATGTGACGTATAAACGGGTTGATGATGATGATAATGATGAACTAACACAATACTATATTATTGTTTGAATTGGTGGGAAGACGCTCTGTCTGTTAACAAAACGGTCTTTAGTAAAACGCCACTACAGACATCCTAAGTAAGTATTGGGGTAATTTTGAACTCCAGATTTCTAATTTTGCACATTTAACCTAAATTTAATTACAAATAATTTAAAATAGTTGTGAAAAGACAAATACCATTTTTTTGTTATATTAAGTAGGTAATCTATGTTCTATATTAAGTTTTTATATATTAAGTAGAATAAATAACCAAACTTACCTGACTGCCAAGCAACTTAGCAGTCGGCAATCCATCATCAGCGACTTGTATGGAAGCGCGGGCATACTCAGGTCTCGCATCAAGACGAACCGGATGAGACAACTTCACATTGAAATGAACCCAATCAGGGGCCAACCCGGAACAGACACGAAGGGCTCGCATGACAAACAGGTTGCAGCATACATAAGCTGACACTGGGTTGCCTAAAAAACATTAGGGTCAAATCACTAAAGTTTAAGCCACAATGGGTACTCTCCAAGTTATAGAAATTATCAAAATGATTTGTTGAAAATTGCACTTACACCATTTACATAGAGTTCAATTTGCAGTTTATAAAGTAACTGTATAATTTGAGGTGTGATTGAGTTAATGTACAATTCGTCATTTTCATCGGCAAGGCTAAAAAAGGCGCATTGGCAGAATTCATCTATTTGACAGTGTTTTATGGAGACTGGAATTGGATTTTTTTTTTGTTTGAAAATTAATAATATAAATTATCAATTAATCATATTATGACTCTGCCAATGCGGCCTTTTCAGGCCCCCAGCACGCCTCCTGAATTTCTCTTATTATAAATTGAGCATAGACGGGACTGTAACATTTTGGACTGTAGCATCCCTTACTAGCAAACTTCATTGCCAGAGGGCTTGCCAGAACGTATCGCCATGGACTACACGCACCCAATGACGCCTTTCGCCTACTAAGACTGTTCAACTAAGTTACACACGAATTTTCAAAATTATTATTATTAATAACAAAATTACCTGGTAATGCAAATATGAACTTAGTTTTGCCAGCAAAGACGCAGGTGGCAAAGGTACTTGGTTTGCCCGGCTTCATACGTACACGTCCAAAATGCAAAGTTGCACCAAAGTCCTACAAATATTAAAAAAACATAATGCATCACTTATTGCCTACTTAACAGGGAAACTTATTTATTACCTACATTGGTAGCGAATAGGTCACTGGGGCTGTAATTTCAAATTTTTACATAAAAACATTTAATTTTTATCTTGAAAGTACAGGGTAATTGTCCAGGGAAGTTCTGCCGCCAAGCAGTAATGTGAGCTTTACTGCGTTTCGATTTTGAAGGGTGTGACGATGCGGCATCTTTCATCGCCATGTCACCTTTTTATCATCCTTTTCTCTGGTTCCTGGCCACTTACTTTTGAAAGTTTGAATCATTCTCCAATCATTTTTCTTCGCCATTCTTACTTTGCTCCGTTCGCTCCGTTCGCTCCGTCCGCAATTTCAAAATTTAACTCAACTTCTAATAGTATGATAGTGAGAAACATGATATAAATGTAAAACTAATTACCTCTTCATACAAAAATTGTGCAAATTGGAGGTGTAAAAGTTTAAAAATTTATAATTTTTCTAGTTCAATCAAGGAGTACAATGCATATTTTATATTTTTTATGTACTTACCTTTACCAACACAGGTTTTAACAAATCTCTTTCTCCCATAGACACTCCACCAGTGCAGATTAAAATATCAGCTTGCTTTAATGCATTGCTAACTGCGGCAACAAGAGCGCTGGGTTCGTCACGTGCGATGCCACAATTTATACTTTGAAAGCCGTGTTCCCTGGAAAACAATATTTTTGTACGAATAAACAATCTAGGTCCTAGTGATACTCCTTGTGGTACGCCGTGACTAAGTTTGTTATAAATGTAGATAAAAAAGCACAAAACTAATCACAATACTGTTGTACAAACGTTCATTAAATAAATAAATAAATAAATAACGCACACACTCAACATAGCCCCGCACTAGGGAAACCCTGTGTCGCGGGTGCCATGGACACACACATAGACAACTACAAATTACATCCAAACTCACGAGAGATATAATTGTAGGCCATACAACTATTTCTCTCGGCCCGGGAATCGAACCTGGGACCTCTGCGTGGCAGTCCGGCATGGTAACCGTTCGGCCACGGAGGCAGTCATTCATTATAATAAATATATATTGCGGCTGTGTCTTGCGATTGCGACAAATGGAAAGGGTAAAATATGATCGGTACTATCAAAAGCCTTAATAAAGTTTTCGTCAGTAACAGGGTACGTACTTGAGTAAGACTTTCAGCATTATTCTGTTGGAATCCCTTATATGAGCAGGTCTTAAATGTAAATCAGATGGCTCTTGCAGCTCGTTTCCAGTTGAGAGTAATGCAATCTGAAAATATACACATTTGATTTAATGGTTATTAAAGCCATGCAGAAGATTACATCAAACAATATCCCGGCAATTCTAAATAAAATCACAATTTAAATAACTTAAAACCAACAAACGATCAAGGTTTCAAACCATCGATTGTGTGAATTTGGTATTAGTACTACTACCCACCTTTAAAAGTTGCGTATTATTTTTATGGGCAACACATACATACCTTGGGATGAGCTTTGACAGTAATATTTTGATATCCAGCGCCTGCCAGCACTCCTATCTGTCCAGCATCCAGGACATCACCTGCAAAAATGTCGGACATTTTTTGTGCCAATCTATTTTACTTCAGACAAAAACTATATTCTGGGTCCTGCATGAGTAACGTAAGTCTCACATAAACGTTGAAACCGTTACCTTTATCAGCAAGAGTAGATCCCATGGGTATATCAAAACCAATAGGTCTGACATCTTGATTAGGTTGTGGAGCAACCATTATCTCCACGTCTATTTCTGTTTGCCCATCTTCCGACGCTGAGATCAGTTTGGTGTCTTCTACCTAAAATATTCCCCACTAATTACAATAAAGTAGGTCTAGCAAAAAGTCTGATATTAACAGGACAATTATAAACAAACAAGAATGAACGACTTGTGTAAAAATTTAGAACTAAACTAAAACTAAACTATCAGTTCAAAAGTTGAGTTGCAATAACAACATTTCCTGTGATTTGAGTTAGTGTGTATGAAATTTCCCATTAACGTCTGTTACCTGAACAACACAATCCGCACCAGATGGCAAAGAAGCTCCAGTATTGATCCTAGCACACTCCCCACTCATAAGAGGCTGAGTGGGAGCATCGCCGGCCGTCAACGCCGAGCGCACGCGCCGAATGCCAGCACCATCTAAACTTAGACATGCGTAGCCTGGAAATAAATTGTATAAGTCTATGACTAAACTGTTTGATGCGGACATGGCGGTCATTAGACAAATATTAAGTAGGATCTGGTTCCAACGGACTACTACAACGAATTTAATGCAACTGGGCTTAAAAGATTTTTATTGATTAACTAATTTCATTTTAAACATTCCACTTTAGCAAGCTACTGAATATACATATACTTCATATTTTAGTTTATTTACAATGATAACAGCTTAAGTGCAAAGTTATTAATGAGCGTACTAGTATATTATTTATTTTATTTATATTGATAACAGTTGAAATGCAAGGTATTAAAAAAATACAAAGCGATTATTCTAACTACTCCCAGATAAAACATTGTACAAAGCTGGAACAACATCAATAACAATAGAATATATTATGTGTACCATTCTGAGTAAAAATAGATAGCAGTGTATTGCATGTCTAATTCACCAGGCATAATTGAATAAATTACATGGTTATTGAACTAGTTTCTACTTATCCAATACATAGAAAAGTGTGTTGTTTTCACATGAATCTCTATATTAGTTTATATTAAGTTACAAAGACAAGATTCTGACAGCACAATACACAAAAACATATATAAAAAAATCTTTTCAATCATAATTTACTATTTGAATGCAATGCGGCGTGAGTTTTCGTAGGTAGGTACTTAAATTATTGCGTTAAGTCCATTGACTTTTTGTAAGTCAATGGTTAAGTCACAAGTTTTAAATACAATATTCTGTTCACTAACCGTCTTTAACAGAAGCTGGAAATGGTGGCATTGGTTCTTTAGCAAATACAGTTTGTGCAACTACTCTTCCTAATCCATCTTCAATAGGCACTATCTCCAACTGTTCTGTACATTGCGTCATTACATCATCAACTATCTTGAAAGCGTCAGTCATTTCTAACATTGGATAAGGAGATTCTCTAGGTCTAAATGCTACTTTACTTATATCAACATTACTGCTAATACAATGATGAGAACAACCAAACTGCATGGTATCATGTATGGATTTTACTTCAGCTAATTCATTCTTTATTAGAGATATTGCATGAGATAACACTGGTCGAACTACTTCTATTAGTTCTTTTACAGCTTTCTTACTGCCTGGGAAATTGATTATAAAGGTTTGACCTCGTACACCAGCAATGGAACGCGACAGCATAGCCATAGGAGTTTGCTTTAGACTTTCCAATGTCAAAGCTATAGGTATTGCTGGTACTTCTCTGTGTATAACTGCTTTTGTGGCCTCTGGAGTTACATCTCTAATACCTAGTCCTGTACCTCCAGTAGTAAGGACTAAATCAACATTAGCCTCATCACAGAAATATTTCAGTTCCTTTTCTATAATTTCCTTTTCATCTGGTATGATGATTGTATGAAGATTCGCATTAGGGAATAGTTCTTTAGCAAATTTTGCTAATGTTGGACCTGATGTGTCTTTAGAATGGTCTTTGAAACATGTATCACTGACTGTGACAACTGCTACTGCTTTCACCATTTTACACTGAAATGTAAGAAAAATTAGTTTTTCAGTGAATTAAAGACAAATGTTACAACCATTAAACATATAACTTTAAAATAAGTTTGCTCTCTATGAAATTGTCCTATTTTTAGAGAATAAAATATTATGTATTGATTTTTAGCCTGAACTTTATTAAGATCTTATAGGTAAATATATATACATTATGTACAGCACAATTTCTAAAATTTATAAGTATATTAAGTGGACAGGATGGTTATGCTTTGGTTTTCATATGAATCCTCCATTTTGCTATGGATGCAATCGTAAATATATCTTTCAGTCAGTGTTTTAAGACTCTAAATGTCTCCACCAGGCTCGACTAATAGAGGATATGCGGAAGCAGTGCTCTGTGCACAATTCTGGATTGGGAAATTTGATAGTTAGATTATAACAAACTAGTGGAGTAATTTCACAAAAAAGAATTGAATATCAATTCAATAAAAATTTAATTAATACAGTGAATAGCGACATCTCTCGCCAGGACTGGTAGCTGTAAAGGTACTAACTGGGTGATAAATCTTTCATAGATTTCTCATAGATGGCGCTACGACTAAAAAGTCGTTGAAAAACCAAATACAAAGGCACGATGCAAGCACATAGAAAAATTCGTGAGGTCCGTTGGTTCGTTCCGTGGCTTAGTAGGTATAGCGTCTGTATGCAAGAAGACGTCAGTTCTAATCCGACCGGATCGAAGGAATTTTTTCTAAGTGTTCGATCTTTGATTAATAATTATAACAAACTAGTGGAGTAATTTCACAAAAAAGAATTGAATATCAATTCAATAAAAATTTAATTGATAGTTAGCTGTTAATTTTCCCAGTTTCTTAAATTTATTAATTCCGTTTGGGTAATGCATTTTCCAGAAATATATTCAAGAAGAATGAGCAATTACAAAAGGGATTTGGGCACAGTTTTATGTGCTGCATGAATAATTTGTATTTTTTTAAATAATGTACTATTATGATGAGTTCTGATACTTTTTGATTTTAGGTAAGATATTTTAAAGAAAATCATAGATTTCACGTCTCGCACATCACTAAACTGTAGACTGTTTCAGTCCATTATTATGCCCATTATTCCAAAAATTTTGATTAAATATGTGCAACTTCATAAATAACAGCTCACCATTGTTATACGATTTATCAGGTGCTTCGTTTATTAACGTGATTATTTGTCCAGGTTAAAACTATTTTTTTTTAAATTCCTTCATACCAAACTGATTTATGTTTAAATAATAAGATTAACTTTGAATACTTTGATATTAATTTCATAGTATGCATTTGGTGTGGCTTTTGGTCAAATTTATTTGCTAGTCCTTGAAAATATTACAACATATTTTTGTTTTGGCCGCTCTCCATAGCTCTGAAGTTTTATAAAATGGGACGAATCCAGCCGAATCGAAGGAATTTTTCTCAGTGTTCGAACTTTGTAATAATAATTATAACAAACTATAATGAAATAATTTCACAAAAAAATAATGATTAACATGGTAGTAAAACATTGTGATATTCAATAAACTTCATATTACAATTTTTTAGCACTTAATTTCTTTGTGATTTTTCTACTAGACGTCACCAAAAAATGAAACACTTTCGTTAAAGTAAATATCTCTCATTTTCA